>NW_019386337.1:73789-76527 GCF_000671375.1 Centruroides sculpturatus | reverse complement strand
GGAAAGATTATTATAGATAATGTAAATTTCAATACACAAATTAATATATATAGATACAATAACAATTTTGGAGGAGGGGGAAATGGTGGTCTTCACAAATGTATGTGGTTTTATTGTGTTTGTCGTTGGGTGTGATTGTGGGAAATTGTTTAATCTGCGATAATGGCTTTGCGTAGTACATTCTGTGCGTGTTTTTTTTCCAATATTGTCTGTTGAATGTACTGTAGTATGGTTCGTGAATGTTTAATAATATGTGTTTGTTTGCAAGCTCTTGGTGTATTATATTCGCTTATTATTATTATTATTATCAAGTAATCTCGATTATATTATAAGATTTCTTTAATACAAACGATGGGAAAAGTAATTACCGATAGAAAGTATAGTAAAAAACTCTTATAGTCTTAACTATTAAACTCTTATACTCTTAGATTTCAAATGCCGACTTATAGATTGAGAAATAATGAAATTACTTGTGACCACGAACTGCAGCAATTTTTTTCTGTCCTTAAGTCAAATATAGAAGTGGCAAAGAAAATATTTCCAGGAATAGAGAACACGAAATGTTACGGAGAAGAAAGTAATTTACTTGATAATACATCGTTCGTAGTCATAGGAAATTATTTTCCGATGAATTGCGAGTGTTTTGCAAAACAAAATCAGGTGATGGTGCATTGTTCCGGAAAGGAAATCGACAGAATTCCCGAAGTTCTCGTCCCGAATGCGACGATTGTCGATTTGAGTAATAATTACATAAACGACTTGTCAAATATCGATTGTGTGACGTGGAAAGACGTCACCCATGTGAGTCTGAGTAATAATTCGATAAGTAACATTTCGGATTATGTTATTTTACCAAACCTCAAATTCCTGTGATTGGACGGAAACCGGTTAACTCAATTACCTTCCGGTTTAATGAGCCTGATCGACGTTTCTACGGAATTTAAGATTTACTTATCCAAAAACAATTGGAATTGCCATTGCCATTCGCTCATTACTAAGGACTGGTTGCTCAGAAACAGATAGAAGATTATAGATTTCTCTCACGTTTTCTGCAAGAGAAATTCCTCTTCCTGTCTTTTACCGAAATTGTTTCGAATAATCGATGTAAACAAATTCCAGAAGGTAATTTGACGTCGTCGGTGAATGCTTCGTGTACAAAATGCGTGTGTTCCGACTGTTACAGGATGGAAAATCGCAGTGGCTGTCGTTACTTCGCTAATGTTATTCAGTTGGATTGTATTTGCTTCCTTTGTTTATTGTCGTAAAAAAGAAAATGTCGAGAAAGTGCCAAAGCCTAATGAAGAAGAAGTGATTTATTACAATGTTTACACTTGAAAAATTTTGTAATTACGACAATTGAACCCCTCCAGATATTCGCATAACGTTAAATATAAACTTACTACTATACCATATTCATCAGCCATGTTGTAGCATTCTATGCACTTCTATGGAATTTCATTCGCGAATAAAGACAAGAGAATTGTGTCTATTTTCGAATTTTAATGCGAAAAAAGTACAATTGTCTATTTGATACAGAAAAAACAGCAATAATGAACTAACCACTTCAGATATATACGAGTAAAAAAAGTTTTAAGTAAATTAATTTAAAACATTTAGCTTACCTCCATTCGTTGAAGGATTAAAGCCTTTTCATTGTTAATATGTATTGTTCTCACCGAGTCTTTATCGTGACTGCTCGAAACGTCGCACATTAATGATATATCTATCTGTGAATTTCGATTTTATGAGGTATTGTGATAATGCTTGTAATGCCAGTGTAGCCTGAAAATGAAAATGAAGAAATAATAGAATAATACAGAAGTATTATATGCAATTTTATGTATTTACACAAATTTCTTTACGATTTTCTAAGTACTGAATATGGGCGGCCGAGATGGTAAAAGTGCCAACCTTTCACAATAGGCACTTGTATTAAATTTCACAGCTGTTTTCACTTCTTGGCCACCTCCACTGTTGATCTAGCAACCTTTTATTTGTTGATTGTGGACAAAAAAACGCTCTCACAATATCCACAAAGTGAAGAATTCAATTCAAAACACAAGTTACAGTAATTATAAGGCAAAGAGTCAAAGAGATGGCTCTGATTTACATGTAGATTAATGCCATGTGTTCGAATTTTTATGGCAAATTTACAAATACAACAATAATTAATGAATAATAGAAATCCCACAGTATAAGTATTTTATAAAGTAGAGGAGAAGGTTGTATTATGGAACACTGCGGGTATTATGGAACCACCTCATTTCGAACTGATAATAAAGGCAAACTGTATCGTAATGTGGCTGAACTGAACTAGGCAGACATCCATAGCAAGGGGAAAACCCGTTTAACTTCAGTTAAACAGTTGTCCGTATTTAATCAGCAAATTTGTTTTTTTTTCAAAATTCGCAAGTTTTGAATGCTAAGTGAATTTAATTATTTTTAAAATATAAATCGCGTAGTTGTAGGTTCACTGGTGCATGTATTCTGTTCTAGATACTTAGGGGTACGTATTAATCTGTGTGATGTTCACGTTTTTTAAATTTTGGTCTTGACAGACATAAGTTAATTCAAGATAGCGATGCGTGAAATATGGACCCCATTGGTGCTTTTACAGTAATATGGAACTCAACTCCTCCGAACTTTCTATTTGCGAGCAGACATTCCTCCAGAGCAATTTGTGAAAAAGACACTAGGTAGAAAGTGAATTCTTCCCGAGAATATCGAAAAAGAGCTGC
>NW_019386337.1:41471-72157 GCF_000671375.1 Centruroides sculpturatus | reverse complement strand
TACATTAAAGCATTTTTTTGAAAATATACAGTAAGGTTCCATATTACCACCCGATTTTCTCTAAGCCTACTTTCGGACTTTTTGTACAAAAGCCTTCAAAAACCATACTTATAATTACACTAGCGAAAAATCCAATTAGGAACATTTAGATTACTAGTTACCGGTACTTTTCGCACAAAAACTGTGGGTGTAGTTATGATACCTTGTTTACAATTCAATAAATTGTAATTGGGGTTCCATAATACCACCTTCTCCTCTATTCATAAATACCTGACTAGAAGGGAAGTAGCCACCATTAAGACGTTGTTTATTCATCCAATTGACAATTAAAAGAGATGTTGACATATTTTCTAATTGCAACTGAGCTAACCCGTCGGCACGCGCGTGCTCCGTCAAATTTAAATTACGCGCGCTTGGTCAATTAGGCACCGATTTAAAAAATTAATTAATTAAAATTTATATTCGAAAAACGGGTACTTTTACTTTAATCCAGTTCTACGAAATGTTTGTAGTCGAATTTAGTCAAAAAATTTTAATTTCGTTATAATTTTGTTGATGATTTTAATTCTTTAATATTAGAAGGTAATTAGCATAAATTACATAGTGTCGTGTTTCGTCTTCGCTCCCGTTCAAGTTTACAGTCCTAAATTCGCGCGGATGTTTGTTTTTACTTCTACTAGTGTTTACGCTTTTATTTCACTCTCGTCCATTTTTGTTACATACGATGGGGAGACGGGCATCACGTAATCGCTTACCTCACTTTTTACCTCAGAAATTACCTTACCTTGAAAGATTTATTTTTTTTCTCGATTTTAATTATTATTAACTAACTTGTTTTGTTAGATTTTCATACATATGTGTTTTCTGAAGTTGCAGATATTTTTCTTATTAAGTTTTACGCGTTTATGTTTTTTTATTCGCATTTTATATGTAAAATGAAAGAAAATTCAAAAATTAATTAAATGTTATTAGAAATGCTAAACTATAAGAACGATGAGTTTTAGAGTACTATTGCGAATAGACGTAGTCAATTATTTTGTAAACATATTTATTATTTTAATTTTTATAAATCATTTAATTTGATGCAACGCGACGCGCTCAAAATCGATCAATTATAGACGCGCGTAATTTAAGATGGCGGCGGAACCCGATTTAATTACTTCTTCATTCCAGATGTTAATTACAGAGTGCTATTTTAATGAAATTTTAGACATAGTATATGGTTATTATGATTAATAAATTCATATAAGAATAATATATATTACTGACTGTAGTTTAAAGCTTACTTGGCGCGATATAACGGCAAAATGTATAAACCAAATTAATGCAATTTTTACTGATATACAGTAAATGCTTGACTACGATTAAATCCTTGATTTTTCTACTATCTAACAGTATAAAATACTTGTTGTAAAAATATAGAATTTTTATTTAAATAATAAAAATTCTATTTTTTTATTTAAATTTATTTAAAAACCGCTTATAAGTTTGTTCCAGTGCAACCAGCGGCAATTTTGTGAGCGCTGATCCGACTTGAATCATAAAGTTTGAAGCTTCTCACACACTATACGATATTTTTTTTTATATCTTATGCTCCTCTTTTTGCCGTCTGCGAGTGCCGCTGCTCAGTTCTCTCTCACTGTGCTCTATTAAGATTCTTGCAACTAATTTCCTCATTACTCTACTTAGTAGTTAAATCAGAAACCACAATTTAACAGAATTTGTTGCATAACAGTATCCAATTGAATTCTAGTTTCTTCTACCCGTTTCCAGTAACGCTGATATAGTAGTTTCCAGTAACGCTGATATACTTGAATTTGTTTCAACAAGACTGTCTGACAGCAAATTTCTTAAATGATGGTAATGAAGGACTGGTATTGATTTTTAAAAGGTAGACGAGGAAGACAATGATGGTGAACTATATGAAAATGTGAAGATGGTAATAATGCTTTTAATATCTGCAGAAGTCTGTATCTAAATTATAAAACGTTGAAACTTTTTCCATGCACGTAGAGCTAAGTTTACAGACATGTTAATTCGTAAACTCCGATCAAGAATACTCACATTTTCAATTTTCTGGGCTACCAAGCAGCGTCGTAACTAGACTTTTATGCGCCCGGTGCGAGTTTTTGTAACTACGCCCCAAAACTATGACCCAAAACTTGGTCCAGTGTCATTTCTGCGCCCTGTGCCTGGGAACTGCTGGCACCGCCCTAGTTACGGCACTGCAACCCAAGCAATAATAAAAATGACATAAAGTATTATTCAACTTTTAATAATTGGCAAGTGTTAAGGACATTGACAGTTTGTTAATTAAACACCTAAAAATTCTGATAGTGTGAAAGAATACGTATTAATAAACACTTTATAATTTTGTCAAAAGAGTTTATTAATCAACCCATATTGAATAAAACGATTTCAAATTTTGTGAAATTTTTAAACATAAAAAGACGAAGAAATATTAAATATAAATTACAGAAAGTAATTTTTATAATACGAAAATATATAAAAAAATAATATTTTCAATCATATTTACGGTTATTCAAATTTAAAACACAACGCCTTTTTATGCAAATTACGTTAAATAATCGACGTGTGTGAGCTTGTAGGTGCTGTAAGATAAAGTGATTTGTCTGTATAAGTCGACGAAAACTCAAAGAGGAAGTAAGGATTTTTATATTGTGTGAGTATTTTAAATATTTTAAAATTAAAATAATCTCTGACAATTAAAACTTCGTATTGTTGTAAGTGAAATCTAAATTGTTAAATGAAGGGTGTCTTATTCGGTGGATTAGGAAAACAAAATTGAATCTTCGGGCAAAGCTTATATTCTTTATCAGTTATTTAGATATTAATACTTAATAAACGAAGATGAGCCAAATTCTAACGAACAAAAAAACAATGCTTCAGGATTGCACTACTCTGCATACAATAAACACAAATTACTGATGAACACATACAAATTTTTCCATACTAAACGATACTTGTTTAGTCGAATCTGAGCAACCGTTTTCTTTACAATAAACGGCAGTTGTTGATAATATACATATAGACAGCGACATTTATCTAGTATTTTTGAGTACCACGTATGGTATTTTGCTTTGAGTATCCTCTTTCTTCTCTAAAGAAAAAAAATAATCAAATTCACATAAGATAGTGTTGGTGTAAAATTTCGTAACATTTGGTGATAGATCAATTATGGAAGGTGAAAAACCTATTCTATTAAGCAGTCTCTCCAGTTATTATGCACAATTTTTAATAGCCTGTTCTATGAGTTTCTTCAAAGAAAATATGCCACATATTCCAAAGGGAAAGCATCAGAAATAATATTTTTCAAAAATTTAAGGGTTTGTTTAACCTTCTTGAAGTCCCTAGGAAAAAGTTTAGCTTTGAAAATTCTAAGGTATTTATCAACCTCGCATCCGATTGTAAACTCTGTCTCGGTTAAAGATCCGATACCAATTAACTGAGAACTATACGGATATGCTATTCGAACTAATCTATTACTTCTAGTTTCGCTATTGTTTTGTTTTGTGTTATTATAAACCTATATATTTGGATATATTTCCTCCAACTCCTCCAGAAAAATTGCCAAGATGCAGAGTCAAGATGATCGGAAAGATAGTCAGCATAATCGTTCTCCAAGTACTCCGGAAGCTAAATGTTCAAAGCTAGAGCATTACTTTAAGAGACAATCTCCTTCGGACATTAATAAAGAAGGAATGTTATCCTTACGACAGTATTTAGAATCACAGTTAGTGCTGCAGTTGAAGTGTATCGAACATAAGTTTGCTAATTTGGAATTGGCTAATCAATTAACTTTGTCCTTAGTAAGAAAGCTAGAGAACGTCCTTTCTAAATTGTGTTTGCGTTTAGTAAGTTGGAACAACACGATCAATTTCCTTTGGATAATGTCGGAGAGTTGCACTCCTTCGCATACAATAAACAGGTTAATGCTTCCAAAAAGAGCTAATTGATGTCGTTTAACCATAGTGATCCGCATGAGTTACCGTAGATATCCAGGAATATATAGTGAACTTATTGTCTAAGGAATTGGACGCAATTAATTTATGAGGGCAAAATTTTGTTGGTATTTCCCAGGGGCAATTCCTGACTAAAATTTTTTGGCATGCTATAAATTATAAAAATAATAGGCCTATCTCTAGCACTAAACAATAGGCAGAAACGTCATTTGATGTGAATGGTAAAGTATGGACTATTATAAAGCCCCTATGTCTGCACATGAAATATATTAGAATGAAAAAGTATAAAAAATTTATGATAATTCAATTTTTGTAGATCCTTGACACTAAGGACCCAGGGCTTAAGCATTATTACATAGATCGGCCTACTAGATTACATAGATCCTACTACGTAAATCCGCCTCTGTACACAATACACGTATGTCGACTGAGTACCGCAAGCATGGCACTGACTTAAACAGCTAACTGTTAGCTGCCAATATAAAAGCTAACACAAATAGTAAAAGTTTACACGTTAAAATAAATTATTATTATTATATTTGTTTTCATATAAAAAGTATATCGAGTCAAAACTTTTTCTTAAGCATGCGGCAATGCCAAGCAAGCACTGAATATACTTGTATCTCAACTTTATGGTTTGGCTTATGGTAGTTTAGAATATAATTTAGACTCCGTGCATGTTTTGGAATTCTTATGGTTTTGGTACTAAACGTTTATTGTTCTTTCAAAATTTGGAACCTGAGGTCGAGTATTCCGTGTTGAATATCTCCATTTTCTCATCATTTTCCAGTCGGACTATATTTATCTACTGGTAATAGACCATCTTGGATAGAGATGTGTCGTTTTGCGAGGACCCGTTTTGTTTGGAGTAACTCCAAAGTTAAAATGTTCGAGGTGCTTTCAAAATAAAAACTTTAAACTCGAACTTATCAATGATTTTTAAAACTTAATTATATCTTGTCTTTCCTTCTGGGGCCTTTCTGTTTTCAGGACATCATCGACTCGATAGAGTTGATGTTCTGCTGTCGTCTTTCCGGCGTCGACAGATCGATCTCGCGATAAGCAATTAGATCTGAATTGGGCCTAGGTTTCTTTCGAAAACGTTTTGGTAATGGATGGCGTTGGAGATGTTCATAAATATTTCATAAATTTGCAAAGCATTTGGAAAGGTGTCTCTAGATGGGGGATAGCTTTTGCAGGTAGGTAGATGTAAATCCGGGAATAAATTGTCCGATGTCCCAAATAGTGGATCTGCAAAACTGTTTAAGTGGGTCGAGGCTAGTTACTAACGAGATAACGAACCTTATCTGACCAACTATCTTGAGACTGCGAACTGTCTTCTTGTCGTCGATTTCTCTTTCATTCGGGGGTCCTCCCTTTTTCTTTTCTTCCATCTTTAATAATGTTAAGTTCTACGTTCAATAGAAAAATTTTGGTCGATAGGTTCATCTGAATGTGTCACCTTTGAAAGGATATGAATTCGGGGAAAGGTACAATCACATCCTTCAATATTCATAAAAAATGTGGTATTCTGTGTACGTTGTAGCTCCCACGAATAAATCAAAATTTGTGTACATGCTATTCAAAAGATGCGAAAAAGGACTTCACAAAAAATTTAGTTATGAAAATTGTTCGCTATATACTACATGGCTCTGTGAGCAAAAATGTGAAACGATTTAGATTTAAAATGAAGATACGTGTTCCACAAATTTCAGAAAAAAATCAAAATGGCAGCAGTCTGTCACTATACTATAACGTAAGTTGCATCTATTTTGAAATTTATTTTTATACACAAAAATCCACATTTTACAATATAAAATTACAGTAGATCCCCCTATAAGACGGTAGATACGTTCCGTTCTTTATGAATCAATTTTGTAGGAATCATAGTTTACGGACTACGGCTGTTTGAAAGGTTTTCTTTCATAAAATTAATCGATTCTAGACTAATTCAACTAATTCGATTCTAGACATTTCCAAAATACGTAAAATAATCCGTATAAACTACGTTATAAACAAAAAATTGTAGGATTGCTTACCGAGTGTGTACCGTTCGACTACGCCCGTTGCTAAAGCTTGGTTTCGTCGCGGAACAGCGCATCAAACCGCGGCCGCGATTTCTGATATTATTTTTCTGCGAAAACTTCGTTGACCTTTGGAGACATCCTTAATATAAATAATTTTTATGGCCGTTAAATAAGAAATGTTTCTTTCACAAGAAATGTATAAAATTACAGTACTGGACAGACGATAGGTCGCCTAACTCGCCGTAGCGTGACGCTAGACGGCGAAAAATATATATTTAATTATAATAAAGTTACAATAAATTAAGTTAATATATAATTATATATACAGTACCTAATTTATATATAATTAATATATAATTATATGTACAGTACCTAATTTATATATAATTATATGAACAGACGATACTAAACTCAATTTATCCGCCTAAACGTCCGTAGCGTGGCGCTACGGACGGCGGGAAAGTAGTTCGGCTGCCCGATGACGTTTTACGTATTATAGGAGTTATTTTTACCGTTGTTTACGGATACTGCCACAATTTTTATAGGAATCATGACTATAGGAAACGGTTTTATAGGTAGATCTACTGTACAGTATTGCATATAGGAATTATTATGTGTTTATTTTGAAAAATAACTCTTAATATAGGGAATTGTGAAAAAGATAAATTTTACGTTGAAACATGTAAACTACTATCAGTATGTGCAGTTATTAACTGTAATTTAAGGAAAAATTGCAATATAAATGAATAGCTTTAAAATGCACTTTTTCCTTTGTAGGTGTTGATAGAGGGAGATAGTACAATGTCCTACAAATGCAAGATTTGTGATAAGTCGTTGACTAGTAAAAATGGTTTAAGTTATCACATCAAAATCCACACAGGACAGAAACCCTACAAATGTGAAACATGTAATACATGTTTTGCTTGTAAGAGCAGTTTGAATTCTCATCTTAGAATCCACAAAGGAGAAAAACCCTACAAATGCCAAACATGTAATAAATGTTTTGCTCATTACAGCAGTTTCTGTCGTCATCTCAGAACCCACACAAAAGAAAAACCTTACGAATGCAAAACATGTAATAAATGTTTTGCTCATTCCAGCAGTTTTAATAATCATCTCAGAACTCACACAGGAGAAAAACCCTACATATGTAAAACATGTAGTAAATGTTTTGCTCAATTGGGCAATTTGAATAGTCATCTCAAAATCCACAAAGGAGAAAAACCCTACAAATGCGAAACAT
This sequence comes from Centruroides sculpturatus, assembly GCF_000671375.1. Classification (NCBI taxonomy): domain Eukaryota; kingdom Metazoa; phylum Arthropoda; class Arachnida; order Scorpiones; family Buthidae; genus Centruroides; species Centruroides sculpturatus. Next base: position 64,904 of record NW_019386337.1, on the reverse strand, counting down.
GTAATAAATGTTTTGCTCAATTGCGCTATTTGAATTGTCACATTAGAATTCACACAGGAGAAAAACCCTACGAGTGCAAAATATGCAATAAACGTTTCAGGAACAGATGCTCTTTATATTATCATCGAAAACTCTACACTGAAGAGAAAACCTACAAATGCAAAATGTGTGATAAATGTTTTCCTGAAGAATGGGTATTAGATTGTCATTGCAAAAGACATTTGAGGGAGAAACTACATCAGTGCGAAATACCCCATCGAAATTTCCTCCCCGGAATGGAAGTGAGTAACAATACAACGGGTTATTCAAATGTAATTTCCAGCGATTATTCCAGCGATCGTCGTTTCGAACAACAAAATAATTTAATTCACCAACTTCCCACTTATTCTGAATACAGACCATTGATATGTCTTGTGTGTAATAGTCAATTTCAAACGGAAGCGAACCTGGATGCTCATCGTGCAATGCACGATCTATACCCATTTAATTGCATTATATGTTTTCAAGTGTTCTGTAGTCATAAGGCTTTAGAAGAACACAAAATAATTCACGAACCATTAGTCAATTCGTTTTAGTATTGCAATAAATGCAGTGTGGCATTTGCTTGGGAAGAAGATTATGAAGTTCATCTTGAATATCAATAATAAACTGATATAAATGTTGTTTAAAAGTTTCGATTGAAAATTTGCCAACAACAATTTTATTGACAATTTTAAGTATTTTAAAGGGATTTTAAAATAAAGTTTATTCAGAAGATAATTAATTTCTTACATTTTTATTTATTTAATACATTTAAATTAAATTTAGTGATAGGATAAAGTATTTCCTCTCATTAAGTAGATATGTGTTTTAGTTAGAAATTGTATTGTAATATTTGATGTCTTAATAATAAGTCTGATGTACAGAATATTTACTAATTAATCAAACGGTTTCGGCTGACTACGTAGCCATACTCGTGATCGATCTGTTAATTAACCTCTAAGTGACCTGTATAAAGATAATGTACATTTGAAATTTTATTTTAAAAGTAATTTAATTTATTGTATAAATAAGAATATAACACAATTGTTTTATAATATCGTATAACTCGTGAAAACATTGATATAATAATTTATATTATTTGCACAGACACATTGATATCCTTTGCAAAAATTCGAAAGGAATGAACTGTAACTGCCAGGACTGTAAAATACAATACATTGTTGATCTGTAAAATAACAAATTATAAATTAGTATATAGGGTTTCATGCTTTATTAGAATATGTCAAATTTATTTACAGAAAAGTCTGTCACTTATCAATCCCATGCATCCAGTAATCCGACACTTTGCAGTGCAGCACATTTGAAATTTTTATGTTACCCATTTTCGATGTTTGTGACAGAGAGACTGATATATGGGTTTATTCTTTAGCGTAATTGCTAGTTGCTTATTGCACGTACGATCACAGTCGTGATTAATACGTAAACTAACATGTGAACCAAGTGCGTCTTTAACTTTACTGTACGTATATTCATTCAAAACTCAGTAATCCGACAATTTGCTAAAATCTGATACCCACCTGTCTGATATATGTCGTATTACAGAGACTATTGTATATGAAAAAGATCGTAAAAGGGAATTGATTGGCCTGCATATTTTCCAGATCTGATTCTTCGAGACTTCCTTTCACTGAGATATCTTGATGATATACACTGTAGTAAAGACAGTGATATGGAGATTAAGCTCGTATCTATGAATAGAGTTCTACACAGACAAGAAAACAAACTACAGGTTGAACGTCTGTATCGGCATTGTTCCCTATTCAGTAAACTCTTCTATTCACTGTATTTTTAGAAATATTAAATACTTGGTTAGATAAAGTTTAAAATTTAAACCTCTTAACTTTTAAAATAAGTTTTAAATTTATTATTTGGATTATTGTTTGACTTACTGTCACCATTGGATATAGTCATACGAATATGCGGTTTCGGTAACCACAAAGACTTTATGACGAGGTAATATGAATTTCCTTATACTATTTGCTGTTGGTACGTTATACGGGTAGGACACCTTGTTACCACAACACCATACTAACTAAAAATATTTAAGTCGGTATTCAGATAACATGACTCATGTATTGAGAAAAATCATCATTAGTCTGAGCAACATTTTGCAGTGTGTCGTGTCAACTTTTGCCTTCAGTCTTGATCTTTAGCTAACATATTAAACAAACTGTAATATTTGCTTTAATGATATTCAAGTAAGAATTGTATACCTTGATAATTATTAAAAAAATATTAAAATTGATACACATTGATAAAAAAAAGTCAATTTACCAAATTTAAGATAAAGAAATTAGGGCATTTGGTTGCTGTTGGTTTTCATTATAAGTGTGATATAAACAAATATATTATTATATATGTGATGTTCAGCAGAATTTCAATTTTGATCATACTTTTACTGGCAAGCCACCAGACAAACCGTCTATTCTATTGTTAACAAGTTTTCCTTCAAAAAAAGATCACAAATGGCCGAGTAATCAGAATGACAGCTCATTGCTCTGTGTACCTGCGATTGAACTTGGATTGGTTAGAAAGCTCCAGCAATTTTTGAAGGGTAGTCCAATCGGATATGTCAAACCATTTACTCTCCACCCAACTGCACATTGTGGATCTGACCAAACTCATAAGTGGCTTGCTATAATGGCTTTCTTAGTGATCGCAAAGAAAGTTTAAAAAATTTCAAAGGCATCTATAAGCATGAATGTGAGAAACTTCTCTACTGTTTATCTTAATGTCAACGGTATACATTCAATAAAATGGAATGTACAAAGTATATATACAGTACATTATATTTTTTCGGCTGTAAAAATGTCATTGTAATTGAATTCTAAATTGCAGACGGATTGGAATATAAAAATTACGACAAAACGTAAATATAATAGATGTCCTATAAGTATTACTTGTGACAAAGTAACAAATTGTTCTTCTTCCTGTAACGAAAATTCACAACTCGATATATCAATTATGCAAAATGGATTTCGTATGCGACCATAATTTTCTGTATTTAAGAACCGCTTATAAGTGCCCCAGTGTAACCAGCAGCATTTTTTGTGAGCGCTAATCCGACTTGAATCACAAAGTTTGAAGCTTCTTACACACTGTACGATGCTGTTTTTATAGCTTATGCTCCCGTTTTCTACTGTCTGCGAGTGCCGCTGCTCAGTTCTCTCTCACTGTGCTTTATCAAGACTCTTCCAACTAATTTCCTCGATACTCTACTTATTAGTGAAATGAGGAACCACAATTTAACAGAATTTATTGCGTAACAGTATCCAATTGAGTTCTAGTTTTTCTACTCGTAAAAGAGAAATGTATAGAAATTATTTCCCAGTAACGCTGATATACTTGAATGTGTTTCAACAAGACTTTGACACCAGATTTCTTAAATGATAATAATGAAGGAGTGGTTTTGATTTTTAAGAAGTAGACGAAAAAGACAATGGTGGTGAACTAAATTGAAATGTGAAGATGGTAATAATACTTTTAATATCTGCAAAAGTCTGTAGCTAAATTATAAAACGTCGAAACTTATTCCATGCAAGACGAGCCAAGTTTTCAGACATGTTTGTTCGTAAACTCCGATCAAGAATACTCACATTTTCAATTTTCTGGGCAACCAAGCAGCGCCGTAACCAGTCTTTTATGCGCCCGATGCGAGTTTCTGAAACTACGCCCCAAAACTATGACTCAAAATTTGGTCCAGGTCATTTCTGAGCCCTGTGCCTAAACACTGCTGGCACCGCCCTAGTTATGACACTGCAACCAAGCAATAATCAAAATGACAGAAGTATTATTTAACTTTTAATAATTGGCAAATATTAAAGACATTGACAGTTTGTTAATTAAACACCTAAAAATTCTGATAGTGTGAAAGAATACGTATTAATAAACACTTTATAATTTTGTCAAAAGAGTTTATTAATCAACCCATATTGAATAAAACGATTTCAAATTTTGTGAAATTTTTAAACATAAAAAGACGAAGAAATATTAAATATAAATTACAGAAAGTAATTTTTATAATACGAAAATATATAAAAAAATAATATTTTCAATCATATTTACGGTTATTCAAATTTAAAACACAACGCCTTTTTATGCAAATTACGTTAAATAATCGACGTGTGTGAGCTTGTAGGTGCTGGAAGATAAAGTGAATTGTTCGTGTAAGTCGACGGAAATTTAAAGAGAAAGTAGGGATTTTTATATTGTGTGAGTATATGAAATATTTTAAAATCAGAGTAATCTCTTACAATTAAAACTTCGTATTGTTGTAAGTGAAATCAAAATTGTTAAATGAAGGGTGTCTTATTCGGCGGATTAGGAAAACAAAATTGAATCTTCGGGCAAAGCTTATATTTTTTATCAGTTATTTAGATATTAATACTTAATAAACGAAGATGAGCCAAATTCTAACGATCAAAGAAATAATGCTTCATCGTTGCACTACTCTGCATACAATAAACACAAATTACTGATGAACACATACAAATTTTTCCATACTATACGATACTTGTTTAGTCGAATCTCAGCAATCCTTTTCTTTATAATAAACGGCAGTTGTTGATAATATACATATACTGTAGACATCGACAGTTATCTAATATTTCCTAAAACCACGTATGGCATTTTGCTTCGAGTATCCTATCTCTTTCTTCTCTAAAAAAAATAATTAAATTCACATAAGATAGTGTTGGTGTAAAATTTCGTAACATCTGGAAATCGGCCAATTAGAAAAAGTGAAATACCTATTTTATTAAGCAGCTTCTCCGGTTTAGTATCGCACAATTTTTAATAGCCTGTTCTATGACAGTTTTTTCAACGAAAATATGCCACATATTTCAAAGGGAAAGCATCAAAAATAATATTTTTCAAAAATTTAAGGGTTTCTTTAACCTTCTTGAAGTCCCTAGAAAAAAGTTCAACTCTGAAAATTCTAAGGTATTTATCAACCTCGCATACATTTGTAAACTCTCTTTCGGTTAGGGATCCGATACCAATTAACTAAGAACTATACGGATATGGTATTCGAACTAATCTATTACGTCTAGTTATGCTATTGTTTTGTTTTGTGTTATTATAAACTTATATTTTTGGATATATTTCCTCCAACTCCCCTAGAAGGATTGCTAAAATGCAGAGCCAAGATGATCGGAAAGGTAGTCAGCATAATCGTTCTCCAAGTGCTCCGGAAGCTAAATGTTCAAAGCTAGAGCATTACTTTAAGAGGCAATCTCCTTCGGACATTAACAAGAAAGGAATGTTATCCTTACGACAGTATTTAGAATCACAGTTAGTGCTGCAGTTGAAGTGTATCGAAGATAAGTTGGCTAATTTGGAATTGGCTAGTCAATTAACTTTGTCCTTAGTAAGAAAACCGGAGAACGACCTTTCTAAATTGTGTTTGCGTTTAGTAAGTTGGAACAACACGATCAATTTCCTTTGGATAATGTCGGTGAGTTGCACTCCTTCGCATACAATAAACAGGTTAATGCTTTCAAAAGGAGCTATTTGATGTCGTTTAACAATAGTGATCCGCATGAGTTACCGTAGATATCCAGGAATATATAGTGAACTTATTGTGTAACGCAATTAATTTATGAGGGTAAAATATTGTTGGTATTTTCCAGGGGCAATTCCTGACTAAAATTATTTGGCATGCTAAAACTTATAAGAATAATAAGCGTATCTCTAGCACTAAAAATAAGCAGAAACGTCATTTGATGTGAATGAAAAAGTATGGACTATTATAAAGCCCCTATATCTGCACATAAAATATATTAGAATAAAAAAGTATTAAAAATTTATGATAATAATTCATAATTCAATTTTTGTAAATCCTTGACACTAAGGACCCAGAGCTTAAGCCTCATTACATAGATCTTACTACGTAGATCCGCCCCTGTACACATTACACGTATGTTGACTGGGTACCGCAAGCATGGCACTGACTTAAAAGGCTACCCGCTAGCTGCCAATATAAAAGCTAACATAAATAGTAAAAGAGTTTACACGTTAGAATAAATTATTATTGGCATATTTGTTCTCATATAAAAAGTATATCAAGAGTCAAAACTTTTTCTTAATTAAGCATGCAGCAATGCCAAGCAAGCACTGAGTATACTTGTATCTCAACTTCATGATTTGGCTTACATTAGTTTAGAATATCATTTAAACTTCGTAAATTTTTTGGAATTTTTCTGGTTTTGGTAATAAACGTTTATTGTTCTCTCAAAATTTGGCATTTGAGGTCGAGTATTTCGTGTTGAATATTTCCATTTTCTCATCATTTTACAGTGGGACTATATTTATTTACTGGTAATAGACCCCCTTGATATAGAGGTGTCGTTTTGCTAGGACCCTTTTTGTTTGCAGTAACTCCAAAGTTGAAATGTTCGAAAATGCAGTTAAGCAGTGCTTTTAAAATAAAAACTTTGAACTCGAACTAGTCGATGATTTTTAAAACTTAATTATATCCTGTCTCCCCTTCTGGGGCCTTTCTGTTTTCAGGACATCATCGACTGGATAGAGTTGATGTTTTTCTGTCGTCTTTCTGGCGTCAAGAGATCGATCCCGCCATAAGCAATTAGATCTGAATTGGGCATAGATTTCCCTGGAAAACGTTTTGGTAATGGATGACGTTGGAGATGTTCCAAAGATTTTATAGATTTGCAAAGCGTTGGTAAGGTGTTCCTAGATGGGGGATAGCTTCTGCAGGTAGGTAGATGTAAATCCGGGAATAAATTGTCCGATGTCCCAAATAGTGGAACTGCAAAACTGTCCAAGAGGGTCAAGGCTGGTGACTAACGAGATAGCGAACCTTAACTGACCAAGTAACTCGAGACTGCAAACTGATTTGTTGTCATCGATTTCTCTTTCATTCGGGGGTCCTCCCTTTTTCTTTTCTTCCATTTTTGGTAATGTTAAGTTCTACGTTTAATAGAGAAATTTTGGTCGTTAGGCTCATCTGAATGTGTCACTTTTGAAAGGATATGAATCCGGGGAAAGGTACAATCACACCCTTCAATCTTCATTAAAAATGTGGTATTCTGTGTACGTTGTAGCTCCAACAAATAAGTCAAAATTTGTGTACATGCAAAGGATGTACACAAATTTTGTTGTAGCTCCAATAAATAAGTCAAAATTTGTGTACATGCTATTCAAAGGGTGCGAAAAAGGACTTCACAAAAAATTTAGTTATCAAAATTGTTCGCTACATATTACATGGCTTTGTGAGCAAAAATGAGTAACGATTTAGATTTAAAATGAAGATACGTGTTTCACAAATTTCAGAAAAAAAAATCAAAATGGCAGCAGTCTGTTACTAAACTATAACGTAAGTTGCATCTATTTTGAAATTTACTTTTGTACACAAAAATCCACATTTTACATTGGAACATGTAAATTACTATCAGTATGTGTAGTTATTAACTGTAATTTAAGGAAAAATTGCAATATAAATGAATAGCTCTAAAATGCACTGTTTTTTTGTAGGTGTTGATAGACAGAGATAGTACATGTCCTACAAATGCGAAATTTGTGATAAATCGTTTACTCGTAAATATGGTTTAAGTTATCACATCAAAACCCACACAGGACAGTAACCCTACAAATGTGAAACACGTAATACATGTTTTGCTTCTAAATGCAATTTGAATCGTCATCTTAAAATTCACAAAGGAGAAAAACCCTATAAATGCCAAACATGTAATAAATGTTTTGCTCATCACAGCAGTTTCTATCGTCATCTCAGAACCCACACAGGTGAAAAACCCTACAAATGCAAAACATGTAATAAATGTTCTGCTTATTTGGGCAGTTTGAATCGTCATCTAAGAATCCACAAAGGAGATAAACCCTACAAATGCGATACATGTAATAAATGTTTTGCTTATTTGGGCAGTTTGAAATATCATATTAGAATTCACACAGGTGAAAAACCCTACAAATGCGAAACATGTAATAAATGTTTCGCTCATTTGCACAATTTGAAATATCANCTACAAATGCGATACATGTAATAAATGTTTTGCTTATTTGGGCAGTTTGAAATATCATATTAGAATTCACACAGGTGAAAAACCCTACAAATGCGAAACATGTAATAAATGTTTCGCTCATTTGCACAATTTGAAATATCATATTAGAATTCACACAGGAGAAAAACCCTACGAGTGCAGAATATGCAATAAACGTTTCAGGAACAGATGCTCTTTACATTATCATCGAAAAGGGTACACTGAAGAGAAAACCTACAAATGCAAAATATGTAATAAATGTTTTCCTGAAGAATGGGTATTAGATTGTCATTGCAAAAGACATTTGAGGGAGAAACTACACCAGTGTGAAATACCCCATCAAAATTTCCTCTCTGGAATGGAAGTGAATAACAATACAACAGGTTATTCAAATGTAATTTCCAGCGATCGTCGTTTCGAACAACAAAATCATTTCATTCAGCATCTTCCCACTCATTCTGAATATAGACCATTGATATGTCTTGTGTGTAATAGTCTATTTTAAACGGAAGTAAACATGGATGCTCATCGTGCAATGCACGATCTATACCCATTTAATTGCATTATATGTTTTCAAGTGTTCTGTAGTCATAAGGCTTTAAAAGAACACAAAACAATGCACGAACCATTAGTCATTTCGTCTTATCATTGCAATAAATGCAGTGTGACATTTGCTTGGGAAGAAGATTATGAAGTTCATCTTGAATATCATTAATAAACTGATATAAATTTTGTTTAAAAATTTCGATTGAAAATTTGCCAACAAGAATTTTATTGATAATTTTAAGTATTTTACAATGATTTTAAAATAAAGTTTATTGAAAAGATAATAAATTTCTTACGTTTTTTTATTGAATACGTTTAAATTAAATTTGGTGATAGGATAAAGTATTTTCTTTCATTAAGTAGATACGTGTTTTAGTTAGAAATTTTATTGTAATATTTGATGTCTTAATAATAATTCTGATGTACAGAGTATATAATAATCAATCAAACGGTTTTGGCTGACTACGTAGCCATACTCGTGATCGATCTGTTAATTAATCTCCATGTAACCTGTATAAAGATAATGTACATTTGAAATTTTATTTTAAAAGTAATTTAATTTACTATATAAATAAGAATATAACACAATTGTGTCATAATATCGTATAACTCGTAAAAACATTGATAAAATAAATTATATTATTTTTACAGACACATTGATATCTTTTGCAAAAATTCGAAAGTAATGAACTGTAACTGCCAGGACTGTAAAATACAATACATTGTCGATCTGAAAAATAACAAATTATAAATTAGTATATAGGGTATCATGCTTTATTACAATATATCTAATTTATTTACAGTAGAGTCTTTATAGTCTGTCACTTTTCAGTCCCATGCATCCAGTAATTAGACACTTAGCAGGGCAGCACCTTTGAAATTTTTATGTTATCCATTGTCGATGTTTGTGACAGAGAGAGACTGATATATGGGTTTATTCTTTAGTGTAATTGCTAGTTGTTTATTGCACGTACGATTACAGTCGTGATAAATACGTAAACTAACATGTGAACCAAGTCCATCTTTAACTTTACTGTACGTATATACAGTAAAGTTATCCGACAACTTGCTGAAATCTGATACCCACCTGTCTGTTATATGTCATTACAGAGACTAATGTATATAGAAAAGATCGTAAAAGGGAATTGATTGGCCTGCATCTTTTCCAGATCTGATTCCTCGAGACTTCCTTTCAGTGAAATATTCAAAAGATATACACTGTAGTGAAGACAGTGATATGGAGATTGAGCTCGTATCTGTGTATAGAGTTCTACACAGACAAGAAAACAAACTATACGTTGAACGTCTGTATCGGCATTGCTTTCTATTCAGTAAACTCCTCTATTCACTGTATTTTTAGAAATATTAAATACTTGGTTAGATAAAGTTTAAAATTTAAACTTTTTAACTTTTAAAATAAGTTTTAAATTTATTATTTGGATTATTGTTTTATTCAATGTCACCATTGGATATAGTCACACGAATAAGTGGTTTCGGTAACAATAAAAATTTTATGACGAGTTAGGATGAATTTTCTTATACTATTTGCTGTTGGTACGTTATACGGGTAGGACACCTTGTTACAACAACACCATACTAACTAAAAATATTTAAGTTGGTATTCAGATAACATGACTCATGTATTTAGAAAAATCTTCATTAGTTTGAGAAACCTGTCGCAGTGTGTCATGTCAACTTTTGCCTTTAGTCTTGATCTTAAGCTAACATATTAAACAAATTGTAATATTGGCTTCAATGGTATACAAGTAAGAATTGTATACTTTGTTGTTAATTATAAAAAATATTAAATTTGATACATATTAATAAAAAAATTTAATCTGTACCAAATTTAAGATAGAGAAATTAGGGTAGATTGGTTCCTGTTGGTTCTCATGATAGGTGTGATATAAACAAATATATTATTATATATGTGATGTACTGCAGAATTTTAATTTCGATCATACTTTTACTGGCAAGCCAGCAGACAAACCATCTATTCTATTGTTAACAAGTTTACCCTCAAAGAAAGATTACTAATGGTCGAGTAATCGGAATGACAGCCTATTGGTGTACCTGCGATTGAACTTAAATTGGTCAGAAAGCTCCAGCAATATTTTGAAGGGTGGTTCAATCGGATATGTCAAACCCTTTACTCTCCACCCAGCTTCCATTGTAGATCTCATAATTGGCTTGCTAAAATGGCTTTCTTAGTGATTGCGGAGAAAGAGTTTAAAAAATTTCAAGGGCATCTAAGCATAAATGTGAGGAATTGGGATAATAACTTGATCTGAAGCGTCCATAGAAAATCACAAGATACTAGATTGCATTCAGACATGTAGAATCTTTAGACTGCTGTCACGTTGAAAAATTTTTTAATTTATTTAAATTATATTGGATACGTAAAGTAAGGACACTTACCATTACTGAAATCGTAAACTTTGACAACACTTGACTGTATATTTCCAACAGTATAATCTCTTTTCACACGGAAGATAATACAAATTGGCGATTCGTGTGAAATCTAAATTTGAGTAATTATTAAAAGTTACTCACGGTATGTTAAAACGTATACATCTAAGCATAATTTTACAAAAAAATTGATAAAATAAGATGGCTCAGAAAGTCATTTAACTATAGTTATGTTTACTCAATACATTTATTTAAGTATTCATATTCAATGCTACCTAGAGAAAGATTTAGCAATCGAAGTAAAACTAAATTTTGTACTAGAAATAACGTTTAAGAACATGCAGATGTTTCTATAAAAAATTAACAATAAGACGCGACAACATGTCGTTTGGTATTGCATATAGCATAAAAGTAGTTTCATTTGGGAACCACTTAAGAATAGTGGTTTATGGATGATATATTGCAAACCTTTAAGCCTTTAAAGATTATTAAGTTGCATGCAAGAAGAATCGCAAAGTATTGGTTATGGACTGGTGTTGAACACACTATTCATCACCTTTAGATTTTACATTTTCAGAATGAGGACAACATTAAACAGTATTTTTACGTTAGCAGAGAAATAAAGTATTTGTCATTATGGCCCTGCAAACAACAAGTTTTAGTACACTTATTAAATATTTTTCTATGGATATGTGTACAGAATTTGTTAAAATTTTACCATACCAAATTCGGTTACAATTCAGCTGATAAATATTTCTCTAGACAGTGTTAAGTTAAGATACTTAAAGATCGTTCTGTATAAAAAACATGATTTAACCATTTGTAAGATATTAATTAATTGGTTAATTGACTTTCATTAGATCCAGTATAAATTACAGTATAAATTTTTCATACATACATGATTCAAATAGAATATAATTTTTTTATCTTTAATTTCATATCTGTCAACAGGACTTTTGTGATCATTAACGAGCTACAAAAAAGAATAATAGTATTATTATTACTTGCAAGTATTCATATATTTTATCAAGAAATTTTGAACTTATCTGTCTGTAGTACTATAGTATTAATTCAAGGATGGCCTAAGATGGCTACACTCTCTGCCTACCATTCTAATGACCTGGTCTGAGTGGACAACGACAGAAATTTGTTAAGTCTCTCCAGGCCTGACATAGCCTGGAAAGACTTAAAAAATGACTTGGTGATATTCAGTCATTTTTATTCCGATCCTGGCCATATACGCAGTAAGAGAAGCTTACTGTACTTAACTAATATGTAAAGGTATGTTTCATATCTTTTGCAATGCAATGTGGTACTTAAGTAAAAGCCTTAATTATATTAATTAACCTATTTTCTTAAAAGTGGGTCTACGCTGCTTAATCATCATACAGCCAAGCCCATAATAGCTCGGTTGCCGGATGATAATGAAGTCAGAATATTGTAGTTTTTAGCAATTACAATTTAATCAAATTAAGAATGAATTTAAATAGTAAAGAAATTAAAGTGTGTTTTATTATGCTATACCAAAATGTGGATGGAATAAAACTTCATCTTCAATTTGAACTATTTTATGAATTGATATAAATAGGCAAATACAATACTTCGACACTCTACCAAGAATGTATGATTTCTATGCTAACTTTTTCCTATTTATTGGGCAAAAGTGGGAAATTGACCGTTTATTACATGTTAGATAGATCAAATAAACCTACAGGGTCATTGTTAAGTGCAAACCGTGCAGCCAACTACCAGTATTCAATGATTTTCACGAAGAGGGGTAACATATTTGATGTTAACCACCGTTGTCTTAATATTGCTAAATACTGGTACTTAGTTGTGGTTTGCACCAGACCAATGGGATGGCTTTATGAATTTTTCTGAATTTTCTTCGTGTGTTTATTATCTAAATTGGGTCAACCTCTTGCAGATTACTTTTCTACTGCATTGGCCTTCTCGTATTTATCTAGTCCAATCGTGTAATCAGAACACCAACAGAATATGTATTAGTGGTGGGTGAAAGCGGAATTATACTTACATTATCTAAATCTCCTTTAATTGGACTGAATCCACTGAATATTCCAGCCTCAATAATTGTCATGTCTGAATCTTCAGTGGAAAGATATCTACAGAGAATTAAAATTAACATGTAATTAAATTCTTGGTACTTCAAATTATATACTTATATATATAATTAACGTGATAATTCGACTTTTATGAAAAGTGGCCATTATGTTATTAAACAGTCGAATGAATTTTTAAATTGCATATAAATCAGTTAACCATTTTCAAAACTTTGTCTATTGTTTGCACGTTAAGATAGTCTTTTAACCATAGCTTTCATCAGTTTGTAAGACTCATTCTAACTAGAACTTCAATCTAGAGTTTTTACAAGAGCAAGAAGATACCTTTATTGTTTTGGTCATCCATCCTATGTTGAATTTTTTATGTTTTTGTTAATATAATTATGAATATGAATGTAAATCCTACAATAAAGATTTGCAATTTAGGTATTGAACAACGAGTTATCTTATTCCTGCAATTTTCATGACAGATGGCTGGGGTAGTTCAAGTTGCAAGCCGAAATTTCTGGGAAACTTGTAATTGAATGTGGTCAAACAACACCAGAAATCCTTCATAGATTGTCTGTATACAATACTATATATCAGATCCTAACTGCTTGAGTCGATTGTGGTGAAAAAACCGATGGTAGGCAAGGGGATATTTTTGGTGCCTAAAGAAAAGTTTTACACATGAAAGGCAAGGGACAACATTTATGAAGTTTGTATGTAATAAATTATTTGAACAAATATCAATATAGTTTTTAAAATGATTTAGAAACGTCTTGGCCAACCTATGTAATAACATTACATATGTAACTATATAATAACATGGCCTTTTCTACTTACCTGCTACATATTCCAACTTCAAAAATAAGTTTACTTTGAGGATTGACCGAATGAGGACTGTCGACGAAATGAAATTCGTGTATATTTATGACTTCACATTCTATTCATTTGTGTATATGAAATAAATTAAATAAAATTAAAAATTAAGCGATAAAAGTAAAAAAGGTAATCGTTTCACTTCAAATTAGTCATCTGTAACTAATAAATATATAACCAGATATAAAAATTTATAATTAATTTTTTAACATAGGCCTATTGAAATGCTTTACCTTTTTTACAATAAGGATTATCTTTTTTCATTGAAAAGTGTTTGTTCACTTCAGAAACATGTACAGTAGTTTCGAACTAATATAAATAGAAAACTTTATTTAGCCAAAGAACACAGTTGACCCCCTATAACACTGTTGATAATTCTCTTTTATATGAATTCCATGTTGTACGAGTCACTTAGATTTTTCAAATATGTGTGTCGGGCTGTGTTACGTATTCGGGCTGTGTTATGGAATTCATATAGAACAGAATTATCAACAGTGTTATATGGGGGTCAACTGTACTTTTAATTTACAACCATAAATCAAAAGTAGCAGTTGTGTAAATATCCAAATACTTACTTGACATGTTTGTTTTTGATCTTCTGCTACATTGTATCTTAATTTTACTGATAATAATCCAACTCCCCTTCCACTCACGTTCAAATATAGCATTCCATCTAGTTTATCGAGCTGTACAATCAAAGTGACAAATATTTTAGCAGAAATTTAAATCACCTAAAACAGCGTCATATAAATTATTTATCTTAAATGAAATAATAATTTAGTTTAGGTAAAAATAGATATGACAATTTGAACAACGCAATATCTTTATAATATATGTTTATGTGGACAAAAGAAATTCAGAAAGAGAGCAGGTCCTATTGTAGCGAGCCCATTTCGGAACAGGCTAACTAGTGAGGAGTTGGGTCTTACATTCCCGGATGGATTTCTTGTGAAATATTCTTAAGGTTTTTCGACCCATTCGGATTCCAGGACCCGATAACAAGCTTCAATATTTGCTTCTTGGCATCTCCGTTAAGGCTATTTAAGATTGACACTTTAGTGTAAGTTTCGAAAACGATTGAAAATAGTCTTAAAATCCAAAAGTTATTTGTGTTCATTTTGTTTATATGTTCGCTTTTCTAAGTTACTATTTAGTCCTGGATTTGCAGTGTACCACAAAGTAAGGTTAAACAGACAACTACTTACACATTCACTCAAAAGATTTAAAGTTACTTAAACAGTAATTACTTATTGTAAACTTTGGAAAGTACCACCAAAGAACTCTTTCATACAACTGATTATAATATATTAACGGGTATAATATTTTTTTACTGTGCTATGCTAATTGTCTCATATTATTCTCATATTATGAGGCAATTTGCACGGATTATATGGGCAGACCAAGTAATGATGATTACAGAATATACAATGTATGAAGCCATCCTCATGGTACAACACTGGGAGCAGTGGAAAGATACATTTAAAGCCGTCAACTCGTAATATCACTACGCCCTTCGCTATCACACTAATCGGTGCGTAGTGATATTACATCTTTAACCCACCCCTCTTCCCGCAAGAGAAATTTCCAAAAAATCCCTTCTTAGTGTACGTTCTCATGACTTACTCTAACTGTATACCAAATTTCAACTTTCAATTCCTAACAGTTTGGGCTGTGCGCTTATTAGTATTATTGTAATGTTCCCAGGCTTTTGTGTAGTTTGTGTAATATGACACCTATACAGGAAAGAACGACAGGTACAATAAGCACTCTATCTGTCACCACAGATGACTTATTTCCTGGGCGAGTTATGTATACTTGCTGATTTTTTTCAGTTCATGTGTTTTATAAATTGTGAGTGTTTGGATTAAATATGTCTATAATGTATGAGGGTCAGGGGGTCGTCAAAAGTTAGATTACGTGAAGTTTGGGTAGGGTTTTGCCACCAGGTGTATTTTTCGGACACATCGCCGATTTTGACACAAACAGATAGTTAAAGCTCGAACATAAGAGTCACTCCGAAGTCCGGAAATAGCCTGTTTCTATCTATAAAACAAGGGGGCTGCCTAACAGGGGGATATCCGAACTATAACATACCAGGAAAAAAGAGAGCCGTCTTCTCTTGTAGGGCTGGTCTAGTTCCTTCTTCCCTTTGTTTGGTCCTTCACTGATGTCTGCCGGTAAATGGCGTTCGCTTCTAGTCAAAAGTTTCTTGCGATTATTGCGGGATGAGTCCACTTATGTCTACTGTTGTTGTCTGCCGATGAGGTCCGTCGTTGATGCCTTCCTCCTATCAGATGGTTCGTTGGGAGTCTGGTAAGGCCGGTGCTGTCTACCGAGGAGCTCTCTGATGCCTGAATTTGGGCCCCTTTTATACACCTTTCAGCGCATGAGAATCTTCATATTATTATTGGTTCGACTTTTGAGCTGAGTCGTTACAGTAGCAAAATCGTTTTAATTCTTCCTTGATGGTGATAATGCCGAACTCCGCGGACTTCATCACTGATAGTTCCCATTATTATTCATCGATTGTTTTCGTCACTGTTAAGCTCGAACTTCTCGTGCCTTGGAACGGTGTTCGATCCCCTCTATGATCGGCAGGGAGGGGAAAACGGGAAGTGGGGTTTTTCCCACTTCCTTTAAGTTTTATTCTATTACAAATTAATTTAATTACTTAATTACTTAATTTCCCTCTCATCTTTTCCTCGAATGTTGTGAGATTTATTGCTGTATTTAATAAATTTCGTATTTTAATTCGTTTCTCTAAATCATTCTAAGTTAATATTATTAGAAATTTTTACAGGGAAGTCCGTAAAATCAGAAAATTAAGCAAATTTCCTCTTACAACTTTGGTCCATGTATAAACAATCACGGTATCTTCTAGACGTGGGTTCAAAAGTAAAAAAAGAAAGATATAAAATATACATAAAGTTTAAAATACAATAAAATTTCTAATTAATTAAAGCGAATACATTAGTAGCAAAAGATTGAAATAAAGTGATTAAACTAAGATTATTACAGATAATGCAAATAACAATACACAAATAAATATATATAGATACAATAACAACAATTTTTGGTGGAGAGGGGAACGGTGGTCTTCACAAATGTATGTGGCTTTATTGTGTTTGTCAATGAGTGTGATTGTGGTAAATTGTTTGATCTGTGATAACGGCTCTGTCAGTAGTACATTTTGTGCGTGTTGTTTTCCAATATTGTCTGTGGAATGTATTTGTAGAGATATCGGACATTAGGAGTTCAGAATTCTGTTTTATTGTTGATTCTTTTCGAAGAATCGTACTGTTGAGATTCTTCTGTCGATTTAATTAAAGACTCATTAGACGAGATGAGATGGGTTATCTTTTTGCAATTCCTATTTCTTGTGGTAAATTCTTGTCAAGACTTTTGGCAACATTGGGAAAATGTTTCTTGTACGTGGTCACGGGAAAACAGCTGCTACGAATCAAAGAACTTTTCCTCTGTTAAATTATTGAATCAATCCTTATGGATTAAGTGCGGCGAGGAAACAATTGACTCTCGTTTAATGCGATGCTTGAACGTTAAAAATATACAAGAGATATTTATAGATTGTTACCTATCCGAGATTGACTGTAATATTAACTTTCAGGTATGGAATCGAACACGTGAAGATATGGAGTAAAAGAAACTTCCAGAGAGTCTCGTTTAACTAATAACATGTCCTCTCTGCAATCTGTTGATATACCGTGGAAACCGTCGGAACTTCTAAATTTAACATTTCGCAACGTTACATCGCTGACTTCCTTGAGAATTGAACACTATAGGTTTACTTTAATTAATCTGTCCGAATTATACATCAGGTATAGTAAGTTAAGAGATTTACCCAAAGATCTATTTTATAATCTTCACAGTTTGACATAACTTGACTTAAGTCACAATAGAATTGAATCGCTTCATTCACTTGTCTTTAAAAATCTCACCAAACTCGAATATTTGGATTTAAGAATTAATCAAATAAAGGATTTACCAGGTGATATGTTGAAAGGTCTTTCTAACTTAATTTAAGTACGTTTACTATTGGTGGAAACCGAGAATTATTAGAATTTTTGTCCGGATTCTTTAAGAAAATGCAGAACTTGACTGAATTTTCTGTATGGGGTTGTTCCTTTTCTTCATTCGAAGAAGATGTATTTTCTGACTTAATTAATTTAAAACTCTTCGATTTAAATTCCAAAAAAATTGAACATCTTTCACCAAATCTTCTGAGAAATAACAAACTACTGACATTGTTTTCCTGTGCGTATAATGAAATATCGACACTTCCAACAGGAATTTTTTATGGACTTTCTAAATTGCGATTGTTGAACTTGCGGACAAACCGGTTACAAAATCTTCCCGAAGATGTTTTTCAGAATTTGTCGACATTGGAGACTCTTACTTTATCAGGAAATCGCCTCACAGTTTTACACGAAAACATCTTTTTCCCATTGACTAGATTAACATTCTTAATCTATCTGACAACAATTTAACTAAAAATATTGGTGAGCATCCTTTTGGCAGCAGCATGCATCTAAGTTATTTGAATTTACATAAGGCAGGTTTGACACAATGGCCGGTGTTCAATTGGACAGTATACAAATTGACTTACGTCGATTTTTCAAATAATAGTGTTGAAATTGTGAAATTACCAATTTACACACCAAATCGCCTGATAATTGATCTGTCTAATTGTAAAATCAGAACAATTTACGTGGATGAGTGGAAATATGGATTTCAAATGCCGATTTATAGATTAAGAAATAATGAAATTACTTGCAACCACGAACTGCAGCAATTCCTTTCTGTCCTTAAGTCAAATATAGAAGTGGCAAAGAAAATATTTACAGGAATAGAGAACACGAAATGTTACGGAAAAGAAAGTAATTTACTTGATAATACATCGTTCGTAGTCATAGGAAATTATTGTCTGATGAATTGCGAGTGTTTTGAAGAACAAAATTAGGTGATGGTAAATTGTTCCGATAAGGGAATCGATAAAATTCACGAAGTTCTCGTCCCGAATGCGACGATTGTCGATTTCAGTAATAATTACATAAACGACTTGTTAAATATCGATTGTGTGACATGGAAAGACGTAACCTATCTGCATCTGAGCAATAATTCAATAAGTAATATTCATGATTATGTTCTTTTGCCAAACCTCAAAATCCTGTGGTTGGACGGAAAGGGTTAACTCAATTATCTTCCGGTTTAATGAACCTGATCGACGTTTCTACGGAATTTAAGATTTACTTATACGGAAACAATTGGAATTGCCATTGCCATTCGCTCATTACTAAGGACTGGTTGCTCAGAAACAGGCAGAAGATTGTAGATTTCTCTCATGTTTTCTGCAAGAGAAATTCCTCATCTCTGTCTTTCACCGAAATTGTTTCTAATAATCGATGTAAACAAATTCCAGAAGATAATTTGACGTCGTCAGTAAATGCTTCGTGTACAAAATGCGTGTGTTCCGACAAAGTTAGTTCCATTACAAGATGGAATATCGCAGTGGCTGTCCTTACTTCGCTAATGTTATTCAGTTGGATTGTGTTTGCTTCGTTTGTTTATTGTCGTAAAAAAGAAAATGTCGAGAAAGTGCCAAAGACTAATGAAGAAGAAGTGATTTATTACAATGCTTACACTTGAAAAATTCTGTAATTACAACAATTTAACCCCTCGAGATATTCGCATAACGTTAAATATAAACTTACTCCTATACCATTTTCATCAGCAATGTTGTAGCATTCTATGCACTTCTATGAAATTTCATTTGCGAATAAAGACTAGAGAATTGTGTCTATTTTGGAATTTTAATGCGAAAAAAAGTACAATTATCTATTTGATATGGAAAAAACAGCAATAATGAACTAACCGCTTCAGAAATATACGAGTAAAAAATGTTTTAAGTAAATTGACTTAAAACATTTAGCTTACCTCCATTCGTTCAAGGATTAAAGCCTTTTTATTGTTAATATGTATTGTTCTCACCGAGCCTTTATCGTGGCTGGTCGAAACGTCGCACATTAATGATATATCTATCTGTGAATTTCGATTTTATGACGTATTGTGATAATGCTTGTAATGCCAGTGTAGCCTGAAAATGAAAATTAAGAAATAATAGAATAATACAGAAGTATTATATGCAATTTCATATATTTACACAAATTTCTTTACGATTTTCTAAGTACTGAATATGGGCGGCCGAGATGGTTAAAGTGCCAACTTACCACAATAGGCACCTGTATTAAATTTCATAGCTGTTTTCACTTCTTGGCCATCTCCACTGTTGATCTAGCAGCCTTTTTTATGTTGATTGTGGACATAAAAACGCCCTCACAATATCGACAGAGTGAAGAATTCAAAACACAAGTTGCAGTAATTATAAGGCAAAGAGTTAAAGAGATGGCTCTGATTTACACGTAGATTAATGCCATGTGTTCGAATTTTTACGGCAAATTTACAAATACAACAATGATTAATCAATAATAGAAATCCCACAGTATAAGTATTTTATAAAGTATTCATAAATACCTGACTAGAAGGGAAGTAGCCACCATCAAGACGTTGTTTGTTCATCCAATTGACAATTGAAAGAGACGTTGACATATTTTCTAATTGCAACTGAGCTATAAACTGTGGTTCCTGATTTAACTACTTAGTAGAGTAATGAGGAAATTAGTTGCAAGAGTCTTAATAAAGCACAGTGGGAGAAAACTGAGCAGCGGCACTTGCAGTGCCGCTGCTCAGTTTTCTCTCACTTTAGTTCTCTTACACACTGTACGATGTTCTATAAAAAAGAACATCGTACAATGTGTAAGAAGATTCAAACTTTATGATTCAAGTCGAATCAGCGCTCACAAAAAATGCTGCTGGTTGCACTGGGGCAAACTTATAAGCGGTTCTTAACAGAATTGGTTGCATAACAGTATCCAATTGAATTCTAGTTCCTTCTACTCGTAAGAGAGAAATGTATAGAAGTTACTTTCCAGTAACGCTGCTATACTTGAATTTGTTTCAACAAGATTGTCTGACACCAAATTTCTTAAATGATGGTAATGAAGAAGTGGTATTGATTTTTAAGAAGTAGGTGAGGAAGACAATGATGGTGAACTAAACGGAGATGTAAAAATGGTAATAATGCTTTTAATATCTGCAGAAGTCTGTAGCGAAATTATAAAACGTCGAAACTTATTCCATGCACGACGAGCCAAGTTTTCAGATATGTTGGTTCATAAACTCTGGTGAAGAATACTCACATTTTTAATTTTCTGGCTACCAAGCAGCGCCGTAACTAGCCTTTTACGCGCCCGGTGCGAACTTCTGTAACTACGCCCCAAAACTATGACCCAAAACTTGGTCCAGGTCATTTCTGAGCTCTGGGCACTGCTGGCACCGCCCTAGTTACGGCACTGCAACCAAGCAATAATCAAAATAACAAAAAGNAAGCAGCGCCGTAACTAGCCTTTTATGTGCCCGGTGCGAGTTTCTGTAACTACGCCCCAAAACTATGACCCAAAACTTGGTACAGGTCATTTCTGAAGTCTGTGCCTGGGCACTGCTGGCATTGCCCTAGTTACGGCACTGCAACCAAGCAATAATCAAAATGACAAAAGTATTATTTAACTTTTAATAATTGGCAAATATTAAGGATATTGACAGTCTGTTAAACACCTAAAAATTCTGAAAGTGTGAAAGAATATGTATTAATAAACTTATTTTAATTTTGTCAAAAAAGTTTGTGAATAACTCCATATTAAATAAAACAATTTCAAATTTTGTAAAATTTTTAAACATAAAAAGACGAAGAAATATTAAATAAAAATTACAGAAAGTAATTTTTATAACATAAAAATATATAAAAAAATAATATTTTTAATCATATTTACTGTTATTCAAATTTAAAACACAACGCCTTTTTATGCAAATTACGTTAAATAATCGACGTGTGTGAGTTTGTAGATGCTCGAAGATAAAGTAAATTGTTCGTGTAAATCGACAGAATGTCAAAGAGTAAGTAAGGCTTTTTATATTGTGTGAATTTCTGAAATATTTTAAAATTAGAATAATCTCATACAATTAAAACTTTGTATTTTTGTAAGTGAAATCAAAATTGTTAAATGAAGTGCGTCTTATTCGGTATATTAGGAAAACGAAATCGAATCTTCAAGCAAAGCTTATATTCTTTAGTAGTTATTTAGATATTAATATTTAATAAACGAATATGAGCCGAATTCAAGCTATCAAAGAAATAATGCATCAGGGTTGCGCAACTCTGCATACAATAAACACAAATTACTGATGAACACACACAAATTTTTTCATATAAACGACACTTGTTTAGTCGAATCTGAGCAATCGTTTTTTTTTTATCATAAACGGCAGTTGTTGATAATACAGTAGAGCGTCGTTTATCCGAATCAATTGGGGACTGGGGTGGATCGGATAACGAATCATGTACGAAAAAATATATTAATTTATCCCATGTTGAAATTATTCTCCGTTGCGTGTCGCTTCGCGTTGAATTTTCGTCGATGTTAAGCCTAACGAAGACTATTGTATCGTTAAAAATTATTTTTTTATTTTGTACAAACAAAATAAATTTATTGAAAGATATAAAATCAATAAAAAAATTATACTTCAGACGTTAATTTAGTATCAAAAACGTAAAATATTTGAGTAACCCAAGAAATAGCCGAAGTATGCAGCGCCACAGCACTAGCGAAAATTTAAATTTGCCGACTGGAATGCTTTCGGATAACAGACGTTTCGGATAACCAGCTTTCGGATATACGACGTTCTACTGTATACATATAAACACCGACAGTTATCTAGTATTTCCGGGTACCACGTATGGTATTTGGCTTTGAGTATCCTATCTCTTTCTTCTCTAAAGAAAAAAATTCACATAAGATAGTGTTGGTGTAAAATTTCGTGACATCTGAATATGAGTCAATTAGAGAAGGTTAAAAAGCTATTCTATTAAGCAGTCTCTCCAGTTTAGTATCACTTTTCGTATAGTTTTTGAAAAATATTTTTGAAAAAAATAAGGGTGTTTTTAACAAAACGTTTTGGAGGGAAATCTAGGCCCAATTCAGATCTAATTGCGTATGGCGGGATCGATCTCTCTAGGCCAGAAAAACGACGGAAGAACATCAACTCTATCGAGTCGGTGATGTTCTCAAAACAGAAAGGCTCCATAGGGGGAGACAGGATATAATTAAGTTGTAAAAATCATCGACAAGTTCGAGTTCAGAGTTTTTATTGTGAAAGCATCCTGGAACATTTCAACTTTGGAATTACTCCAAACAAAATGGGTCCTAGCAAAACGACACCTCTCTATCAAAGGGGGTCTATTACCAGTAGATAAATATATCTCACTGGAAAATGATGAGAAAATGGGAGCGATTCAACACGAAATACTTGAACTGAGGTGCCAAATTTTTAGAGAACAATAGACG
>NW_019386337.1:39068-41137 GCF_000671375.1 Centruroides sculpturatus | reverse complement strand
TAAAACGCAAAACGACGGTTTCGGCAAAATCACGAAGTTCACGTATGATAGAAAGAGAAAAGCCATCATGAAAGAAATCTCAGCCCGCAAAGAGTCCAGGTTAATTTTCAAGAGAGCTCCTAATCTGTACAGATTATTAAGGAATGACAAAGACAGCATAGATAAAGAAAAAAGAGCAGGTGTATACAAGATTCCATATGAAAATCGTGAACTAGACATTAATAAAAATTATATTGGTGTCACTAACAGAAATTTAGGAGTCAGATTAAAAGAACACAAGTACAATATCAGTAAGGGATCTAACGCCACAATACTATCGCAAATGGCGCAAGTTGAGGGCTCAATCGTCAAATGGGACGAAGCAAGTATTATTAAACCAGTACATTCACCAACTTTGGCGATTTGCGCAGAAAAGATTGAAATATACAGGAGCAGATTACATGATAAATGCATTAATTCTAGGGATGCTGAAGGGTTGCCTTCCGCCTGGAAATACTTAATCAAGCGAATGGACAGATCTTAATGCCTTGTTTTTAGTGTTTTTTTGCATATCTTGCGGTTTATAGAATTTAGCATAATGTATTATTGTGTTACGTTTTTAGTTTAATTATCCTATGCTTTTTTTCATATACATATTTTATAATAAGAGTTTTTATTTTATTTTTATTTATACATTTATTTATATATATATATTTCGTTCGTTATTTTGTTTTTTTGTATTTAAAAATTTTTGTTCTATTTTCTTTGTATTCGAAAAAGCTTAGCCTGATGATGGCCAATAGAGTTGGCTGAAAACGTTTGCTTTTCATTAAAAGTTTTCTCAGCAAATTAAGGTGTTGTGTTTTTTTGAGTTAACATTGTTCTTTATTCAGAAAACTCCTCTATTCACTGCATTCTTACAAATATCAGATACTTGGTTAAATAAAGTTTTTAATTTAAACGTCTTAATTTTTAAAATAAGTTTTAAATTTATTATTTGGTTTATTGTTTTACTCAATGTCA
Organism: Centruroides sculpturatus; assembly: GCF_000671375.1. NCBI lineage: Eukaryota > Metazoa > Arthropoda > Arachnida > Scorpiones > Buthidae > Centruroides > Centruroides sculpturatus. Next base: position 40,135 of record NW_019386337.1, on the reverse strand, counting down.
CCATTGGATATAGTTACACGAATACGTGGTTTCGGTAACCACAAGAACTTTATGACGAGGTAGTATGAATTTTCTAATAAAATTTCTGTCTTTATTACATCTAATACAGTATTTCGAAGAAATCAGTCCCCACTGTACTCGGCTGTAGATTGGTTCGGTTAAGCTTTTGTTTAAGTAGTAATCCGGCTGTTTTGTCAGGGTTTTGTTTATGTTTCCAATTCCCTAATCGCTTAATTATTTAACTACTTCTTAAGTAGAAATAAGTCGAAACCAGTTACTTTGTAGTTGAATATTTGTAGTTTCGGAAAAAAGTGAAAATACAAATTTTTATGACAAACAGATACATAAATGGTAAATTTAAGGAAAGTAAATTCTAGAGCTTTTTCTGTAGCTCGTGCATCTCTCTCATTTATTAAGTTAAGCTGTAAATGACGCTGTCGAAGTAACAGTTAATTTTTTAACGTCAGACAAGAATTGTACACGTTTTCTTTAACATCCCCTTAAAGATGGGATGTACGAAATCGTAATATCACTGATTCAACATAGAAATTCGTAAGTAATATAAGATGGAAGAGCTGAATAAATATATCAAATATTTTAATGAATTTTTTAAACTATTGTCAACTATACAGAACTATCGTAAAAACATACCAGTAAATTCTTATCGGTCGGGTTAAGAGTTATAAATCTACTCGTTATTCACGTAATCGAAATATCTAGTGGGCAGGCGGCTAATAGCCCAGAACCGGTCCTTGATAGAATTGGAATCGTTATATGTGTGTAACTTCCTCCCAAGGTCGTAGGCTTCCACCGGCTAAACCGGGTGAGGTTGGTGCTCTGTAAAGCGCATGCGCAAATCTGGCTTTTTGGAATCTGACAATACAGAGATTCCACTCCTCCACTAATATTCGAATATACAATAGCAATCTTTTTTTTCACGTGTAGTATAGAAATTTGTAATAAGATACATAATGCGGTTATAATAAAATATTGTGCGATTATTTTCATATAATTAAAATTAATATGTATTTATTTTTTAGAAAATACAAGGGAAGCGGCGCATCCAC
>NW_019386337.1:26152-33185 GCF_000671375.1 Centruroides sculpturatus | reverse complement strand
AATACAGTAGAGCGTCGTTTATCCGAATCAATTGGGGACTGGGGTTGTTCGGAAGATCGATGTTTCGGATAACCGATTATATACGAAAAAATATATTAATTTATCCCATGTTGAAATTATTCTCCGTTGCGTGTCGCTTCGCGTTGAATTTTCGTCGATTTTAAGCCTAACGAAGACTATTGTATCGTTAAAAATTATTTTTTTATTTTGTACAAACAAAATAAATTTATTGAAAGATATAAAATCAATAAAAAAATTATACTTCAGACGTTAATTTAGTATCAAAAACGTAAAATATTTGAGTAACCCAAGAAATAGCCGAAGTATGCAGCGCCACAGCACTAGCGAAAATTTAAATTTGCCGACTGGAATGCTTTCGGATAACAGACGTTTCGGATAACCAGCTTTCGGATATACGACGTTCTACTGTATACATATAAACACCGACAGTTATCTAGTATTTCCGGGTACCACGTATGGTATTTGGCTTTGAGTATCCTATCTCTTTCTTCTCTAAAGAAAAAAATTCACATAAGATAGTGTTGGTGTAAAATTTCGTGACATCTGAATATGAGTCAATTAGAGAAGGTTAAAAAGCTATTCTATTAAGCAGTCTCTCCAGTTTAGTATCACTTTTCGTATAGTTTTTGAAAAATATTTTTGAAAAAAATAAGGGTGTTTTTAACAAAACGTTTTGGAGGGAAATCTAGGCCCAATTCAGATCTAATTGCGTATGGCGGGATCGATCTCTCTAGGCCAGAAAAACGACGGAAGAACATCAACTCTATCGAGTCGGTGATGTTCTCAAAACAGAAAGGCTCCATAGGGGGAGACAGGATATAATTAAGTTGTAAAAATCATCGACAAGTTCGAGTTCAGAGTTTTTATTGTGAAAGCATCCTGGAACATTTCAACTTTGGAATTACTCCAAACAAAATGGGTCCTAGCAAAACGACACCTCTCTATCAAAGGGGGTCTATTACCAGTAGATAAATATATCTCACTGGAAAATGATGAGAAAATGGGAGCGATTCAACACGAAATACTTGAACTGAGGTGCCAAATTTTTAGAGAACAATAGACGCTTAGTACCAAAACCATAAGAATTTCAAAAAATGCATGGAGTCTAAATGATATTTTAAACTAGCGTAAGCCAATACATGAAGTTGAGATATACTCAGCGCTTGCTTAACATTGACGCATGTTTAAGAAAAAGTTTTGAATCTCAATATACTTTTTATTTGAGAAGAAATATGCCGATAATAATTATTCTAACGCGTAAAATCTTTTACCATTTGTGTTAGCTTTTATGTTGGCAGCTAGCGGTTAGCTGTTTAAGTCAGTGTCATATTTGTGGTACCCAGTCAACATACGTGTATTGTGTATAGGGGCGGATCTACGTGGGGATAGTAGGGCTTAAGCCCTGAGTCCTTAATGTCAAGGATCTACAAAAATTGATTATTATCATAAATTTTTAATACTTTTTAATTATATTATATTTAATGTGCAGATACAGGGGCTTTATAATAGTCCATACTTCCTTATTCACATCATATGACGTTTCTGCCTATTTTTTAGTGCTGGAGATGGGCCTATTATTCTTATAAGTTTTAGCATGCCAAAAAATTTTTGTCAGGAATTGCCCGTGGGAAATACCATCAATATTTTGCACTCATAAATTAATTGCGTCTAATTCCTTAGACAATATGTTCACTATATATTTCTGGATATCTAACTCATGCGGATTACTATGGTTAAACGACATCAAATAGCTCCTTTTGGAAGAATTAACATGTTTATTGTATGCGAAAAAGTGCAAGTCATCGACATAATTGAAAGGAAATTGATCGTGTCTTTACAACTTACTAAACGCAAACACAATTTAGAAAGGACGTTGTTCAGTTTTCTTACTAAGGACAAAGTTAATTGATTAGCCAATTCCAAATTAGCCAACTTATCTTCGATACACTTCAACTGCAGCACTAACTGTGATTCTAAATACTGTCGTAAGGGTATTATTCCTTTTTTATCAATGTCCGAAGGAGATTGCCCCATAAAGTAATGCTCTAGCTTTGAACATTTAGCTTCCAGAGTACTTGGAGAACGATTGTGTTCGCTATCTTTCTGATCATCTTGACTCTGCATCTTGGAAATCCTTATGGGGGAGTTGGTAGAAATATATTAAAAAATATAGGCATATAATAACACAAAACAAAACACAATAGGATAACTAGACGTAATAAATTAGTTGGAATAGCATATCCGTATAGTTCTCAGTTAATTAGTAGGTTAACCAGTGGCCGAGTGGTCTTCGTACCCTGAACACTGGGAGTTCGGTCGTGGGTTCGTGCCTCGCTCGGGCGGGCTGGCCACGTGGGGTTTTCCGGGCTCTTTCCACGTCTGTAACAACTACATAGGGGCCAGTTTCCCTTAAAAGACCTCCCAGAAGGCATCCATCCCCCCTAGGCGGATCGCCCAAGTGTTGCGTTGCCATAAATTAACAAAACAAACAAACAAACTCAGTTAATTGGTATCGGATCCCTAACCGAGAGAGAGTTTACAATCGGACACGAGGTTGATAAATACTTTAGAATTGAACTTTTTTTTAGGGACTTCAAGAGGGGTAATGGATGGCATTGGAGATGTTCCAAAGATTTTATAGATTTGCAAAGCGATGGTAAGATGTCCAAAACTGGGGATAGCTTTTGCAAGTATGTAGATGTAAATCCGGGAATAATTTGTCCGATGATTCAAATAGTGGAACTGCAGAACTGTCCAAAAAGATCGAGGCTAATGACTAACGAGATAACAAACCTTAACTGACCAACTAACTCGAGACTGCGAACTGCCTTGTTGTCATCGATTTTTCTTTTATCTGGGAGTCCTCCCTTTTTATTTTCTTTCACTTTTGCTAATTTTAAGTTCCACGTTCAATAGAGAAATTTTGAACGATAAGTTTATCTGAATGTGTCACCTTTGAAAGGATATGAATCCGGAGTAAGGTACAATCACATCTTTCAATCTTGATTAAAAATGTGTTATTCTGTGTACGTTGTAACTTCAACAAATATGTCAAAATTTGTGTACATGCTACTCAGAGGATGTGAAAACGTACTTCACACAAAATTTAGTTATCAAAATTGTTCGCTAAATATCACATGGCTCTGCAAGCAAAAATGTGAAACGATTTAAAATTAAAATGAAGATAGGTGTCCCACAAATTTCAGAAAAAAAAATCAAAATGGCAGCAGTTTGTCACTATACCTCACCACCCGTCAGCCCTATTGTGGGCCTGGCCGAACCCATAATGGGCTAGCAAAAAGAGGCCCTCTTAGTGCCCACAGGGTGGAAAGAGTTAAAAAAAAGTCTGTCACTATACTATAACGTAACTTGTATCTATTTTGAAATTTACTTTTATACACAAATATCCACATTTTACAACATAAAATTACAGTATTGAATATGGGAATTATTGTGTTTATTTTGAAAAATAACTTTTAATGTAGGGAATTGTCAAAATAATAAATTGTACGTTGAAACATGTAAATTTCTATCAGTATGTATAGTTATTAACTGTAATTTAAGGAAAAATTGCAATATAAATGAATAGCACTAAAATGCACTGTTTCCTTTGTAGGTATTGGTAGACAGAGATAGTACAATGACCTACAAATGTGAAATTTGTGATAAATCGTTTACTAGAAAACAGGGTTTAACATATCATATGAAAACCCACACAGGAGAGAAACCCTACAAATGTGAAACATGTAATGCATGTTTTACTTCTAAGAGCAATTTGAATTGTCATATGAGAATTCACACAGGAGAAAAGCCCTACGAGTGCAGAATATGCAATAAACGTTACAGGCACAACAGCTCTTTAACTTATCATCAAAAACAATACACTGGAGAAACAACCTACAAATGCAAAATATGTAATAAATGTTTTCCTGAAGAATGGGTATTAGATTGTCATTGCAAAAGACATTTGAGGCAGATACTACACCAGTGTGAAATACCCCATCAAAATTTCCTCTCTGGAATGGAAGCAAGTAACAATACAACGGGTTGTTCAAATGTAATTTCCAGCGATTATTCCAGCGATCGTCGTTTCGAACAACCAAATCATTTCATTCAGCATCTTCCCACTCATTCTGAATACAGACCATTGATTTGTCTTGTGTGTAATAGTCAATTTCAAACGGAAGCAAACCTGGATGCTCATCGTGCAATGCACGATCTATACCCATTTAATTGCATTATATGTTTTCAAGTGTTCTGTAGTCATAAGGCTTTAGAAGAACACAAAATAATNGACAAATTGAATTGTTTGTGTAAGTTTACAGTAATACATAGAGGAAGTCAGGCTTTTTATATTGTGTGAGTATCTGAAATATTTTAAAATTAAAATAATGTCTTACAATTAAAACTTTGTATTGTTGTAAGTGAAATCAAGATTGTTAAATGAAGGGTGCATTATTCGGCGGATTAGGAAAACAAAATTGAATGTTCGGGCAAAGGTTATATTCTTTATCAGTTATTTAGATATTGATACTTAATAAACGAAGATGAGCCAAATTCTAACAATCAAAGAAATAATGTTTCAGAGTTGCACTACTCTGCATACAATAAACTCAGATTACTAATGAGCGCACACGTTTTTCCATACTAAACGATACTTGTTTAGTCGAATCTGAGCAATCCTTTTCTTTATAATAAACGGCAGTTGTTGATAATATACATATAGACACCGACAGTTATCTAGTATTTCCGGATACCATATATGGTATTTGGCTTTGAGTATTTTATCTCTTCCTTCTCTAAAGAAAACAGATAATCAAATTCACATAAGATAGTGTTAGTGTAAAATTTCGTAACATCTGGGGATGAATCAATTAGAGAAGGTTAAAAAGCTATTCTATTAAGCAGTCTCTCTAGTTTAGTATCGCACAATTTTTAATAGCCCGTTCTATGACAGTTTTTTCAACGAAGATATGCCACATATTCCGAAGGAAAAGCATCAGAAATAATATTTTACGAAAATTTAAGGGTTTGTTTAACCTTCTTGAAGTCCCTAGGAAAAAGTTTAGCTTTGAAAATTCTAAGGTATTTATCAACCTCCCATCCCATCCGATTGTAAACTCTGTCTCGGTTAGGGATCCGATACCAATTAACTGAGAACTATACGGATATGCTATTCGAACTAATCTATTACGTCTAGTTATCCTATTGCTTTGTTTTGTGTTATTATAAACCTATATTTTTAAATATATTTTCTCCAACTCCCCCAGAAGGATTGCCAAGATGCAGAGCCAAGATGATTGGAAAGATAGTGAGCATAATCGTTTTTCAAGTGCTCCGGAAGCTAAATGTTCAAAGCCAAAGCATTACTTTAAAAGGCAATCTCCTTCGAACATTGATAAAGAAGGAATGTTATCCTTACGATAGCAGTTAGAATCACAGTTAGTGCTGCAGTTAAAGTGTATCGAAGATAAGTTCGCTAATTCGGAATTGGCTAATCAATTAACTTTGTCCTTAGTAAGAAAACCGGAGAACGCCCTTTCTAAATTCTGTTTGCGTTTAATAAGTTGGAACAACACGATCAATTTCCTTTAAATGATGTCGGTAAGATGCATTCTTTCGCATACAATAAACAGGTTAATGCTTCCAAAAAAAAGTTGTTTGACGTCGTTTAACCATAGTATTCCGCATGAGTTAGATATCCAGGAATATATAGTGAACTTATTGTCTAAAGAATCAGACGCAATTAATTTATGAAGGCAAAATATTGTTGGTATGCCCTTGGGGCAATTTCTGACCAAAATTTTTTGGCATGCTAAAACTTATAATAATAATAGGCCTATCTCTAGCACTAAAAATAGGCAGAAACGCCATTTGATGTGAATGAAAAAGTATGGACTATTATAAAGCCCCTGTATCTGCACATGAAATATATTAGAATGAAAAAGTATTAAAAATTTATGTAACAATTCTTCAACATTCATATTGTGGGACCAAATAGAAGTCCCGAATAAAATCAAGGATTTTCTGAAATGGGGACCAAACTTTGTCCCTGAAAATTCAAGTTCATGGGAAACTTCGATACAAGAAATAGAGAGAGGAATATCTGGGCTAGATTTTTTAGAAAAAGAATACATCCGATGGAAAGCGGTCATAAAAGACCAGAAGACTTGGAAAAAGGGATGTGATGCGGGTAAAAACATCAAACTTACTAAAGGTTGGCTTAGAAAAAATGATTTGGTTACAACAAGAGCGGACAAAAGCAAAGCTTTGGTAATTATGAAAAGACAGACATATAATAACGCGATGGAGGAATACATTAAAAAAACCGAATGCGAGAGTGTTGAAGCAAATGTTATTGAAAGCATCGACAGAAGGGTTAGGAAGCTTGAAAAGGCTAAGCTGAGTAATGCATTACCTTTTCTCAAAAATTGTCGAAATTCCAGTCCAGGTATGCCAAGATTGTTTGCTTTTGCTAAGACCCATAAAGAGGGTAAAGAAATGAGACCTGTAGTGGAAAGGTGCAGAGGACCAACGTTTATTCTTGAAAAGAGATTACATAAGTTTCTCACCTCGCACCTCGAGAATAATATACATGTGGCGCATGATCCAAGAGAAGTGGTTAATGAGATACAAGATCTAGTTTTAATGGAGGATGAAATTGGAACAGTGATGGACTATGAAAGTTTATACCCATCTATAAAAATTGAATCATGCAGAGTAGCACTTTTAGACTTCATGCTGAGCAAGAGCCCAAATTTGGCGGGTTACAATAATGATTTGATCGAACTAGCTAACCTTATTTGTTATCAATCTTTTTTCGCATTTAATGGCCGTCGATACAGACAAAGAAGAGGAGTCCCTATGGGAAGTCCCATGTCAGGACTTTTATGTGAGCTTGTATTGAGAAGGTTGGAAAAAAGTGCTCTTTCTGTTTTCTTAAATGCCATTGTGTATTTTAAAAGATACGTGGACGATGTCTTGGTAATTTGGAAGAATGACCAAAAGATTG
>NW_019386337.1:0-22693 GCF_000671375.1 Centruroides sculpturatus | reverse complement strand
TTTTTTTTCACGTGTAGTATAGAAATTTGTAATAAGATACATAATGCGGTTATAATAAAATATTGTGCGATTATTTTAATATAATTAAAATTAATATGTATTTATTTTTTATAAAATACAAGGGAAGCGGCGCTTCCAACGCTTCTAATGACGGCACGCCACTAGTATGCATTTATTATAAATTGAGTACAGTGCTGTTTATTCTACCTGTTTTGTTTGCTTCTTCATTTCACTGTTTAGGTTTTCTTCTAGTGTTTGAGTCCCTAATCTTTCTAATATCTCTGCTCTTCATGTACTATTAAGCTTTTATATTTGGTAACACTTGTCTAAATTATAATTTTTATTAAAAACAAGACAGGATTTTTATTGAAATGGGTTTGAATTGTGCAAGGTCCTGTGTAAATGCATGCAAACTCAAGCTGGCCTTTTACGAGCCGTATAGAATGAGACAGACTCATAATAGTGGTGCGCCCACCAGTTACCGAGCAGTCTTCGTACCCCGAACACTGGGAGTTCGGTCGTTGGTTCGCGCCTCGCTCGGACTGGCCGTCCACGTGGAGTTTTCCGGGTTTTTTTTACATCTGTAACGCCTAAATAGGGGCCAGTTTCCCTTGAAAAGACCTCCCGGAAAGCATCCCTTTAGGCAGATCACCCAAGTGTTGCGTTGTTATAACTTAACAACAACAACATAATAGTGGCAGGTCTTACGAGTTGACATTTTGGATGAAATGTTTTGAGTTTGCTGATAGAATAATAAAAGAAGCTGTTAATTGTTTATTTTGCTGATATACTAGGAATAAAAGCAAAAATGTAGTGGCTATAGACTTGAATGCAGTATCCTTGGCAAATGGCTATTTTGAAATTTGACATTAAAAATTAATTTAAGGTCATAAATGTATTGTGAGTAGCCAAGGACGTAGATCTTAGTCCACGTTGCTTACGGGCACACGATCGTGAGATCGGTTCTCTAACTTTTTATAGGAAGGCAATAAACACTTAGATCGATCTGGACTGTGAAGTTCAAATCTACATCACAATGACACCAGTTAATCAAATTTTGATACGCGGATTAACACGTGTGTGGATATTATATAGATTTGATTCAGAGACTTAATGAGAGACATTTCTTAAACAAAATTAAAGAAAAATTTAATAAACAAAATGAACTTAAATCATACAAAAGTAGTGATATTAGAGTAATTAAATATAATGGATCACTCAACGAATAAATCAAAAATATACTTGTCGAGAAATAAATAGATTCATTTAACCTATACGATTTGAGAGAAAGAGCTCACAAAATCATTTATAAACACACAACCTGTTTAGTTGTCATTAACTTCTTCTGTATAAGATGAAGGTACTTCATCTATAAAGTTCTCGGACTTCGGTTCTTGGGAGGTCTGGATAGGCACAATATTAAATATATCTTCTATGTTTCTAACTCAATATTAACTCGATAGGATACAACTAAGGGCGTCGGCCATCGGAAGCTTTTATGGACTTCGTCTTCCTCATCTGGGATCTGTTGACAAACTCTCCAAATTCTGCTAAATTTCGACTATATCTCCTTATTTACGACCAATCATCATACTAAGATTCTTCCACGTGAACGGATGAGAAGGAGATAAAAGAGGGGTAGGCAATTTCCACCGTTGTGAGATTTTTAACAAATAAGGGAAAAACAGATGATGTTTCAACTTCCGTGGAAGGAAGTAGCATCTGTTATCTGCTTTCCCATGCTAGAATTCGTTATTTTCTCACCAAAACAAAAAGAATATTTTATGACAAAAATTTAACATTATTTTTAAATTATTATTTTAGACCCAGGGGATATTTGGATCTCACAGTATCTAGATTAATTTAGAACCATTCAATTGAGAAGAAATTATTTATTTCCTTATGTTTTCATTAAGAACAACAAAAATATCTCATTCAAGACAGAATCAACCATTACACTGATCCTTTGCTATGATGTCGTTATCTAGCGTTGGAATTCATAAGCTCAAGATAAACGGAAGAAAATTTAATAATTAAAACATTGTTACTAATTTTGCGTACATTTTATTGAATTTATTAATTTTAAATTTCTTTCAAGATTTTTCCGTACTTTTCTGTTAATTGCCTACAGAGATCAGTTTTTAATTAAATTAATTAATTAATATGTATCAGTATACTGTCTATTCTCCCTGTTCCCCTACGTGCTTATCTCAAATATGGCGTCGAAGTAATGGTTGAGTGCGCTGTAAAATTTATTGCCACTTTTGTTATAAAAAGAAATTGGTTTTTAAAATCGATATTATATGTTTTTTTTCGCATACTCTATGCAGACTTTGAAAATATAATTTATATTAACCAGTTTTTATATTTCTAGCTCATGATGGAAGCATACAGGTGTGCTCAGAAGTTAACTTATTGCCCATGTCATCTGACAGCCATTAATTGAAATCTATTGACATTTTTGAACACGAGTGTCAAGAGACCAATAAGAGCGGACATTTTAATGGTTAATTTTTAGCCCACGTGCCTACCAGTAGTGACGAATTATAGGTTTATGTATTTTACTTATCAGAGACAGAGCATCGACCCCCTCCCATAACACAGTATATACGTTCCGTTTTTTATGAAAGTCATGTTGTACGAGTCTTTAAATATATGAACCAATCACAGCCCGGCACGTGTGCAGTTTACGGACTACGGCTGTTTGAAAGGTTTTCTTTCATAAAATTAATCGATTCTAGACTAATTTCATTCAACATTTCCACAACACGTACAATTTTTTGCGAATAATCCATATAATCTATGCTATAAACTAGGGGTCCACAAAGTGGTCGATATCGACCCCTTGGGGTCGATAAGAATTCTCCAGGGGTCGATTAATACACGAGGGTCGAAAGGGGGTCGATTAATACCAAAGAGGATCAATTAAACTGTCTAGGAAAAAAATAGAATATTCCAATAAAAATTCAAAATACGGATATGATCAACAACATTACTGACTACCCTAGTTATAACTTGAGTTTTACCTTAGCATACGCTGCTTTAAGCAAGTGTTACTCTGTTTTCACGCATCTGGCAACTGTACTAGTGTTGCAAACATGTTATGAACGCTGGTAGTTCATTATATACAGACATACGTTGCACTGTTACACTCTAGTAGGGTTGACACTAAGTATTTTATATGTAAATGTAGATATTTTGTCCTTTGCAGAGAAAATATCGTAATATATCGAAAATCATTAATATAGTACAGTGCAGAAGCGTTTGCAAGGAAAAAACGTTACAATTGTTCAAGCTCGAAAAATCATTATGGCCTTTCGAGTAAAAATGGAGCTATTTAAATCTTCCCTGGCACGATCCGATTTTAAATATTTTTCAAAATTGCGAGTACTAAAAGAAAATGAAAAAATTTCCGACCGTGATTTGGAGATATATATTAAACATCTTGATAAATTAAGAGAAGACTTTAAAGCACGTTTCGAAGACTTGGAGAATATGCATGTTCCCGAATGATTTGCTAATCCATTTGATGTAAAAATAGATAATGAGGGTAGTGAACCTGGCTTAGAAGATGAACTGAGTTAAATATGTGTAGATTTCGAAGCTAAAGCGTTGTTTAAAAATAAAAGTCTCAGTGAATTTTGGAGCAATAACAATATTGCCACAAAATATCCCAAGCTCAGAGCAGAAGCCGAACCTTTCTTATTTGCATTCCCAACTTCATACACGATTGAAGCTGGTTTTAGCCACGCGAACGCAATTTTGACAAAACAGAGTAACAGATTGAAATTGGAAAACTGTGGTGATTTGCGACTAAAACTTACCAATTTTCAACCGCATATCAATAATCTTGCTGCTTCTCTTCAGACACATCCATCCCACTAATATCAACTATTTTAATAAAAAGGCATGTCAACATACTTTTAAGGAATTCAGTAGTAGTCGCAAAATGACAGTAAGAGGTTTTTTTCATCCAATATAACTTATGTTTTCAAAGATAAGTGTGTATGTTACGTATTATGACACGTACAGTTTAAGAACTATAGGCAAATTTCCATCAATCCTTAATTTTGCTATTATTTTTTAAGATCATAAATCAGTGAAAAAGGTCTCCTTTTTCTGTTAATGTTATTGGATGGATTTTATAAGATATGGGAAGTATAAATTCTTTTGTTGAGTTGTTATGTAGAACTCCTTATCGCTTAACATTAGAAATGCCAAAATGATTTAATGTTTTTGTTAAATACTTAATCTGGGGGTCGATAAGAAGGCAAATATTCTATAAAGGAGTCGACAGGATAAAAAGTTTGGGGACCCCTACTATAAACAAAAAATTGTAGGATTACTTACCGAGTGTGCACCGTTCGACAACGCCATTGCTTAACCTTGTTTTCGTCGTGGAGCGGCGCATCGAACGGCGGGTGCGTGTTTCCTGATAAATTATTTCTCTGCGAAAAATTTGCTGAACTTTCGACACATCATTAATATAAATATAATTTTTATGTACGTTAAATAATAAATGGTTTTTAGTAGGTCCGCTGCTCGTTTAAACTCAACGGTTTGTGCGTTATCCGCTATTGGTCTAGACTCGACCAATCTTGTCGCGACACGAGTCAGCGATGACGTTTTACCGTATTTTACGAGTTTCTTTTAGCGTGTTTATTCGAATGCGATCGCAATTTTTTCGCCGTTATATACAAATCTGCATTATATGAACTCGTTTTATAGGGAGGGTCTACTGTATTACTAGTGTCGAACGAAGCGTAAGAGCATTGCCAAGCATCTATTTATTTAAACACAAAGTATAACAGAAAATTAATGACTGATAGCCTATTCTACAAATGTAAAAAAAATCTAATGAACCATATTTAAGTGTCCATTGTTGCATGCAACTATGTTGTCTGTTGAACAAAACAACATTAGCGAGGTTGTGGCCGAAGTTTTCATCTCTAGAACGTCAACGTCGAACGTCAAGCGCCGCTTGACGTTCACATTTTAAAGATGAAAACTTCGGCCGAAACCTGTCTACTGTTTATCGTAACGTCAACGGTATACATTCAATAAAATAGGATGTACGGGGTATATATACAGTACATTATTTATTTTTTCAGCTGTAAAAATGTCATTGTAATTGAACTCTAAATTGCAAACGTATTGGAACATAAAAATTACGACAAAACGGAAATATAATAGATGTCTTATAAGTACGATTCGTGGCAAAGCGACCAACTGTTCTTCCTATAACGAAAATTCACAACTCGATATATCAATTATGCTAAATGAATTTCGTATGCGGCCATAATTTTATGTACTTAAGAACCGCTTATAAGTTTGTCTCAGTGCAACCAGCGGCATTTTTTGTGAGCGCTGATCCGACTTGAATCATAAAGTTTGAAGCTTCTTACACACTGAACGATTCTCTTTTTTTATAGCTTATGCTCCCATTTTTACCGTCTGCGAGTGCCGCTGCTCAGTTTTTTCTCACTGTGCTTTATTAAGACTCTTGCAACCGATTTCCTCAATACTCTACTCATTAGTTAAATCAGAAACCACAATTTAACAGAATTTGTTGCATAACTGTATCCAATTGAGTTCTAGTTCCTTCTATTCGTAAGTAAGAAATGTATAGAAGTTACTTTTTAGTAACGCTGATATACTTGAATTTGTTTCAACAAGACTGTCTGACATTAAATTTCTTAAATTATGGTAATGAAGGAGTTGTATTGATTTTTTAGAAGTAGACGAGGAAGACAATAATGGTGAACTAAATTGAGATGTGAAAATGGTAATAATGCTTTTAATATCTGCAGAAGTCTGTAGCTAAATTAGAAAACGTTAAAAGTTTTTCCATGCACAACGAGCCAAGTTTTCAGACATGTTGGTTCGACATGTTGGTTCAGACATGTTTTCAGGCAAACAAGCAGCGCCGTAACTAGCCTTTTATGTGCCCGGTGCGAGTTTCTGTAACTACGCCCCAAAACTATGACCCAAAACTTGGTACAGGTCATTTCTGAAGTCTGTGCCTGGGCACTGCTGGCATTGCCCTAGTTACGGCACTGCAACCAAGCAATAATCAAAATGACAAAAGTATTATTTAACTTTTAATAATTGGCAAATATTAAGGATATTGACAGTCTGTTAAACACCTAAAAATTCTGAAAGTGTGAAAGAATATGTATTAATAAACTTATTTTAATTTTGTCAAAAAAGTTTGTGAATAACTCCATATTAAATAAAACAATTTCAAATTTTGTAAAATTTTTAAACATAAAAAGACGAAGAAATATTAAATAAAAATTACAGAAAGTAATTTTTATAACATAAAAATATATAAAAAAATAATATTTTTAATCATATTTACTGTTATTCAAATTTAAAACACAACGCCTTTTTATGCAAATTACGTTAAATAATCGACGTGTGTGAGTTTGTAGATGCTCGAAGATAAAGTAAATTGTTCGTGTAAATCGACAGAATGTCAAAGAGTAAGTAAGGCTTTTTATATTGTGTGAATTTCTGAAATATTTTAAAATTAGAATAATCTCATACAATTAAAACTTTGTATTTTTGTAAGTGAAATCAAAATTGTTAAATGAAGTGCGTCTTATTCGGTATATTAGGAAAACGAAATCGAATCTTCAAGCAAAGCTTATATTCTTTAGTAGTTATTTAGATATTAATATTTAATAAACGAATATGAGCCGAATTCAAGCTATCAAAGAAATAATGCATCAGGGTTGCGCAACTCTGCATACAATAAACACAAATTACTGATGAACACACACAAATTTTTTCATATAAACGACACTTGTTTAGTCGAATCTGAGCAATCGTTTTTTTTTTATCATAAACGGCAGTTGTTGATAATACAGTAGAGCGTCGTTTATCCGAATCAATTGGGGACTGGGGTGGATCGGATAACGAATCATGTACGAAAAAATATATTAATTTATCCCATGTTGAAATTATTCTCCGTTGCGTGTCGCTTCGCGTTGAATTTTCGTCGATTTTAAGCCTAACGAAGACTATTGTATCGTTAAAAATTATTTTTTTATTTTGTACAAACAAAATAAATTTATTGAAAGATATAAAATCAATAAAAAAATTATACTTCAGACGTTAATTTAGTATCAAAAACGTAAAATATTTGAGTAACCCAAGAAATAGCCGAAGTATGCAGCGCCACAGCACTAGCGAAAATTTAAATTTGCCGACTGGAATGCTTTCGGATAACAGACGTTTCGGATAACCAGCTTTCGGATATACGACGTTCTACTGTATACATATAAACACCGACAGTTATCTAGTATTTCCGGGTACCACGTATGGTATTTGGCTTTGAGTATCCTATCTCTTTCTTCTCTAAAGAAAAAAATTCACATAAGATAGTGTTGGTGTAAAATTTCGTGACATCTGAATATGAGTCAATTAGAGAAGGTTAAAAAGCTATTCTATTAAGCAGTCTCTCCAGTTTAGTATCACTTTTCGTATAGTTTTTGAAAAATATTTTTGAAAAAAATAAGGGTGTTTTTAACAAAACGTTTTGGAGGGAAATCTAGGCCCAATTCAGATCTAATTGCGTATGGCGGGATCGATCTCTCTAGGCCAGAAAAACGACGGAAGAACATCAACTCTATCGAGTCGGTGATGTTCTCAAAACAGAAAGGCTCCATAGGGGGAGACAGGATATAATTAAGTTGTAAAAATCATCGACAAGTTCGAGTTCAGAGTTTTTATTGTGAAAGCATCCTGGAACATTTCAACTTTGGAATTACTCCAAACAAAATGGGTCCTAGCAAAACGACACCTCTCTATCAAAGGGGGTCTATTACCAGTAGATAAATATATCTCACTGGAAAATGATGAGAAAATGGGAGCGATTC
Organism: Centruroides sculpturatus; assembly: GCF_000671375.1. Taxonomy (NCBI): domain Eukaryota; kingdom Metazoa; phylum Arthropoda; class Arachnida; order Scorpiones; family Buthidae; genus Centruroides; species Centruroides sculpturatus. The sequence goes on along the minus strand of NW_019386337.1, from coordinate 14,810 downwards.
AACACGAAATACTTGAACTGAGGTGCCAAATTTTTAGAGAACAATAGACGCTTAGTACCAAAACCATAAGAATTTCAAAAAATGCATGGAGTCTAAATGATATTTTAAACTAGCGTAAGCCAATACATGAAGTTGAGATATACTCAGCGCTTGCTTAACATTGACGCATGTTTAAGAAAAAGTTTTGAATCTCAATATACTTTTTATTTGAGAAGAAATATGCCGATAATAATTATTCTAACGCGTAAAATCTTTTACCATTTGTGTTAGCTTTTATGTTGGCAGCTAGCGGTTAGCTGTTTAAGTCAGTGTCATATTTGTGGTACCCAGTCAACATACGTGTATTGTGTATAGGGGCGGATCTACGTGGGGATAGTAGGGCTTAAGCCCTGAGTCCTTAATGTCAAGGATCTACAAAAATTGATTATTATCATAAATTTTTAATACTTTTTAATTATATTATATTTAATGTGCAGATACAGGGGCTTTATAATAGTCCATACTTCCTTATTCACATCATATGACGTTTCTGCCTATTTTTTAGTGCTGGAGATGGGCCTATTATTCTTATAAGTTTTAGCATGCCAAAAAATTTTNGCGCTACGGACGGCGGGAAAGTAGTTCGGCTGCCCGATGACGTTTTACGTATTATAGGAGTTATTTTTACCGTTGTTTACGGATACTGCCACAATTTTTATAGGAATCATGACTATAGGAAACGGTTTTATAGGTAGATCTACTGTACAGTATTGCATATAGGAATTATTATGTGTTTATTTTGAAAAATAACTCTTAATATAGGGAATTGTGAAAAAGATAAATTTTACGTTGAAACATGTAAACTACTATCAGTATGTGCAGTTATTAACTGTAATTTAAGGAAAAATTGCAATATAAATGAATAGCTTTAAAATGCACTTTTTCCTTTGTAGGTGTTGATAGAGGGAGATAGTACAATGTCCTACAAATGCAAGATTTGTGATAAGTCGTTGACTAGTAAAAATGGTTTAAGTTATCACATCAAAATCCACACAGGACAGAAACCCTACAAATGTGAAACATGTAATACATGTTTTGCTTGTAAGAGCAGTTTGAATTCTCATCTTAGAATCCACAAAGGAGAAAAACCCTACAAATGCCAAACATGTAATAAATGTTTTGCTCATTACAGCAGTTTCTGTCGTCATCTCAGAACCCACACAAAAGAAAAACCTTACGAATGCAAAACATGTAATAAATGTTTTGCTCATTCCAGCAGTTTTAATAATCATCTCAGAACTCACACAGGAGAAAAACCCTACATATGTAAAACATGTAGTAAATGTTTTGCTCAATTGGGCAATTTGAATAGTCATCTCAAAATCCACAAAGGAGAAAAACCCTACAAATGCGAAACATGTAATAAATGTTTTGCTCAATTGCGCTATTTGAATTGTCACATTAGAATTCACACAGGAGAAAAACCCTACGAGTGCAAAATATGCAATAAACGTTTCAGGAACAGATGCTCTTTATATTATCATCGAAAACTCTACACTGAAGAGAAAACCTACAAATGCAAAATGTGTGATAAATGTTTTCCTGAAGAATGGGTATTAGATTGTCATTGCAAAAGACATTTGAGGGAGAAACTACATCAGTGCGAAATACCCCATCGAAATTTCCTCCCCGGAATGGAAGTGAGTAACAATACAACGGGTTATTCAAATGTAATTTCCAGCGATTATTCCAGCGATCGTCGTTTCGAACAACAAAATAATTTAATTCACCAACTTCCCACTTATTCTGAATACAGACCATTGATATGTCTTGTGTGTAATAGTCAATTTCAAACGGAAGCGAACCTGGATGCTCATCGTGCAATGCACGATCTATACCCATTTAATTGCATTATATGTTTTCAAGTGTTCTGTAGTCATAAGGCTTTAGAAGAACACAAAATAATTCACGAACCATTAGTCAATTCGTTTTAGTATTGCAATAAATGCAGTGTGGCATTTGCTTGGGAAGAAGATTATGAAGTTCATCTTGAATATCAATAATAAACTGATATAAATGTTGTTTAAAAGTTTCGATTGAAAATTTGCCAACAACAATTTTATTGACAATTTTAAGTATTTTAAAGGGATTTTAAAATAAAGTTTATTCAGAAGATAATTAATTTCTTACGTTTATTTATTTAATACATTTAAATTAAATTTAGTGATAGGATAAAGTATTTCCTCTCATTAAGAAGATGTGTGTTTTAGTTAGAAATTGTATTGTAATATTTGATGTCTTAATAATAAGTCTGATGTACAGAATATTTACTAATTAATCAAACGGTTTCGGCTGACTACGTAGCCATACTCGTGATCGATCTGTTAATTAACCTCTAAGTGACCTGTATAAAGATAATGTACATTTGAAATTTTATTTTAAAAGTAAGTTTATTTATTTAATGCATTTAAGTTAAATTTTGTAATAAAATAAAGTATTTTTTCTCGTTAAGTAGATATGTATTTTAGTTAGAAATTGTATTGTAATATTTGATGTCTTAATAATAAGTCTGATGTACAGAGTATTTACTAATTAATCAAACGTTTTCGGCTGACTACGCAGCCATACTCGTGATCGATCTCTTAATTAAACTCTAAGTGATAATGTACATTTTGAAATTTTATTTTTAAAGTAATTTAAATTATTGTGTAAATAAGAATATAACACAATTGTGTTATAATATCGTATAACTCGTGAAAACATTGATATTTATTTATTTATTCTATTTATTTATTAGTACAAGGAGACCCTGTCTGTACGGGCTGTACATTACCAAATTTACAAATTATTATATTTACCAACACAAAAAAATAACAATAAAGCAATACACCGCGCGACAATTGAACTGAAAAAAGAAAAAAAATCCAAAAATAACACAAGGTTAATATGATCTAAAACAATAATATTTATATTCTTATAAATAATCTATATGGAGAAACAAAAAACAGTGGCAGCGAATGGTCGGCATATACACAATAAAACAAAAGAAAAAACAGAAAAAAGTAAGCCATTACCTGCAAAAAATTAAACAATTATTTAAATTACGCCCAAGAACGCCGACCATAAACGCTGCCAACTCTCAGACACGAAATCGTGCACTTAAATAGTCAATTTGCACCTCCTGGTGGTAAGTATCTGGAAAAGAAATGTTTTATAATTATTACAAAATCAATCATTCAACTTAGTTACGAAGCTATAAATACAATGATATCTATTCCAGTCCTGCAACAACCGTTTATATGCTTGAATCAAAAGACATGCTTCACCGAAACATTTTCGTCTGACTGCTGTCAGCGCCTTACATTCCGTTATTACACGAAAAGCATCAAAATTAAAAGTAATATTACAGAATTCACAGTACTCCATACATGGACTTAACATTCTTCTAATCATATTACATCGCACATATAATACTGCTTGTGTAATACAATCAATCAATCAATCAATCAATTTATTACGGTACAATAATGTATATGCCCTGGCCTCGCAATAAGCATTACCAGGGAGGGAGTATACAATATGTACATGAGGTCATTTTACAATACATTATAATAGTAAGTGTTAATACATATAAGGTTTGTTTCGCGACAATTAGAGTGCAGATACATCATAAGGTTTGCGAGCAGTACAATACATNCAATATGTACATGAGGTCATTTTACAATACATTATAATAGTATTAATATATATAAGGTTATTTCATGACAATTAGAGTACAGATACATCATAAGGTTCGCGAGCAGTACAATACATATCATGGCAATTATTTACAGTAGAAAATAGGAAATAGTACAATACACGATACTTTTGTAGAATTTAGGATTAAACAATAATTACTAGTAAATTAGAATTACATGTTAGCAGTTGATAATTTGGTGCGTGACATGGGTTATTTTCCTAGTGAGTATTTTGAAAGAGGAGAAGATTTCACGGTTGGTCCAAATGTCTTTAGGCTGGCATGGCCATCCAATGCCAATCTCATGAAGTAACAGACGGAGTTCAGTTCTCTCACTGTCCATCATAACACAATCGTAAGGTAGTGCTTGGTGCCATCTTCAACGAGACAAGTAGGGCATTGATTGGAAGTTCTGTGTGCGAACCTGTATAGGTAGCTCGCGAATTTTCCATGGTTAGTAAGTAGTTGAGAGATATGGTAATCCGGCGCATACCAGTCCAAACTTAGAAAGTCACGTAGGTTTGGAATAAAGTTGTGAGTAATGCAATGGCTGTTCTGATTCCAGGTGATTTGCCAGAGATTAACTGTTTCTTCCCAGAGAATGGTTCGAAGGGTGTTACGACTAAGCTTGCGATAAGAGATGCTGATGGTGGGGTCAAGTGCAGCGGCTTTAGCGAGAGAGTCTGCCCTCTCGTTACCGAGAGTTCCTTGGTGGGATCTAGTCTAATACACACCAAAGGTGCAGCTAGAGGCATTTATTTTATTCCTAATGTTCTCTGCAACAGGATGTAGTTTCATGCTGTGGATGATGTTGCGGGCAGACATCGAGTCAGTATATATGTGTACCACAATATTGTAGAAGTTATCATTAATCCAGTCAATGGCCATCTGGATAGCCAGTAGCTCTGCTTGAAAGACACTGCAGTTTTTGTCAAGGCGATATTTCTGATTGTAAGTCTCGATGCACCCTGTATAGGCAACAAAGCTGCAGCCCACTTCACTGTCAAGCTTTGAACCATCTGTGTAAATGTCCATATCTGCAGTGGTGATGTTCTCAGAGATGTTAACAATAGGGTTGCCTGGAAATGTTGAGTCACAATAGGGAAGGGGCCATTCAATATCATTATGTGTAAACGTCATAGAGCCAGCTTGAATAGTCTTGCCCCATTTGATTTGTTTCATTTTTTGCTTTCTTTGAATATCTAAGTCGATGGGGAGTTTACGGGCAATCACCTGCAGGCTGTAATTACTGGTCGTGCGGAAGGCCTTTGTAATGAGAAGTAGTTCCCGCCTTTGAGAGGACACTAATTTTCTTTTCGCGTGCACTTTGGCGATGGCCCAGCCCCACGTGCCACAAGCGTAAGCGACAATAGGGATGTAGATGCTATCATATATGATGGAAAGGGCTCCGGAGTTAACACCCCAGTCTCTTCTAGCAACTTGGGCGAACGTTTGCATGATGAAAGCCGTGCGATCGGTGATGTGCTCTATGTGCTTGTCCCAGGAGAGACGAAAGCCCATGATTACCCCCAAATACTTCAGTGTTTTGCTGACTTTAATGGTGTTGTTATTCATTTTAATCAGAGGGGGTCTCTTGTGTAATACAAAAAGGTCTTTCTATATTCAGATAGGTCATCGACCCCCATTCATTAAATACATCCCAATACCATTTATTATATTTATAATTAACCGCCTTGTATTTAAACTCAGTTAAATAATTATTCGCCAAACTCATTAAAATACCAGGAATCTCATTTTCAGTTAGTATTATAGGATCATTTGGATAGCCAAATTTTTGCAACAAAGACACAATTTGGTCTCCCCACGCTACTCTTTGAGATATCAAAAATATTTTAGCGGACTCTGTAAGTTTACTAGAGGACTGTCTACACAACCATTTTAAATTATTTTTTACTATATTAAAATAAAGGGGGACTCTTTGAAACTCCAAATATATAATATACGATGGAATCCATCTTTTTAGAAAATATAAACGCTTAATAAAATTAATTTGTATATTATCGTCTCTATCTCTCCAATCAAAGCCCCAAATTTCAGATCCATATAACACTACTGATTGAACAAACGCCTCAAATAATTTTAATTTATCGTTCCAACGTACCAATCTAGCAAATACACAAGTTTTAATAATTTTATCGATTCCGAATGACACTTTACTGTGAATATACTTTAAGTGTTTTAAAAAACGCCCATTAGACTGAAAAACTACACCCAGATACTTATACTCATCAACTACATCAATTTTGCGACAAAACATTGATATAATAAATTATATTATTTGCACAGACAGTTTGATATCCTTTGCAAAAATTCGAAAGTAATGAACTGTAACTGCCAGGATTGTAAAATACAATACATTGTTGATCTGTAAAATAACAAATTATAAATTAGTATATAGGGTTTTATGCTTTATTACGATATGTCTAATTTACTTACAGTTAAGTCTCACTTGTCAGTCCCATGCATCCAGTAATCCGACACTTAGCAGGGCAAGACATTTGAAATTTTTATGTTATCCACTGTCGATGTTTGTGACAGAGAGAGACTGATATATGGGTTTATTCTCTAGCGTAATTACTAGTTGTTTATTGCACGTACGATCACAGTCGTGATTAATACGTAAACTAACATGTGAACCAAGTGCGTATTTAACTTTACTGTACGTATATACATTCAAAACCCAGTAATCCGACAATTTGATGAAATCTGATACCCAACTGTATGATATATGTCGTATTACAGAGACTACTGTATATAGAAAAGATCGTAAGAGGGAATTGATTGGTATGCATATTTTCCAGATCTGATTTTTCGAGACTTCCTTTCACTGAGATATCTTGATGATATACACTGTAGTGAAGACAGTGATATGGAGATTGAGCTCGTATCTGTATATAGCGTTCTACACAGACAAAAAAACAAATTTCAGGTTGAACATCTGGGGCTGCATTCTGGTCACTGTCTCTGGTCTCTCGTCTCTCACAAGCCGGTCGCTGATTGGCTAATTATTTGGATTAGCAAATTAGCGACCGGCTTGTGAGAGACGAGAGACCAGAGACAGTGACCAGAATACGGCCCCAGTATCGGCATTGCTCTCTATTCAGTGAACTTATTATTCACTGTATTCTTACAAATATTAAATACTTGGTTAGATAAAATTTAAAATTTAAACTTCTTAACTTTTAAAATAAGTTTTAAATTTATTATTTGGATTATTGTTTTACTCAATGTCACCATTGGATATAGTCACACGAATAATCGGTTTCGGTAACCACAAGGACTTTATGACGAGGTAGGATGAATTTTCTTATACTATTTGCTGTTTGTACGTTATATGGGTAGAACACTTTGTTACCACTACACCATACTAACTAAAAATATTGAAGTTGTTATTCAGATAACATGACTCATGTATTGAGAAAAATCTTCATTAGTTTGAGAAACCTGTCGCAGTGTGTCGTGTCAACTATTGCCCTCAGTCTTGATCTTAAGCTAACATATTAAACAAATTGTAATATTGGCTTCAATGATATTCAGGTAAGAATTGTATACCTTGTTGTTAATTATAAAAAATATTAAATTTGATACATTTTGATAAAAAATATTCCATCTGTACCAAATTTAATTTAGAGAAATTAGAGCAGTTTGGTTCCTGTTGGTTCTCATGATAGGTGTGATATAAAAAAATATATTATTATATATGTGATGTACTGCAGAATTCCAATTTAGATCATACTTTTACTGGCAAGCCACCAGACAAACCGAGTATTGTATTGTTAACAAGTTTTATCTTGAAATAATGATTACTAATGGTCGAGTAATCGGAATGACAGCTCATTGCTCTGTGTACCTGCATTGAACTTGGATTGGACAGAAAGCTGCAGAAATTTTTTGAAGGGTGGTCCAATCGGATATGTGAAACCCTTTACTCTTCACTTAACTGCCCATTGTGGATCTGACCAAACTGATAATTGGCTTGCTAAAATGGCTTTCTTAGTGATCGCGAAGAATAAGTTTAAAAAATTTCAAAGGCATCTATAAGCATGAATGTGAGGAACCTCTCTACTGTTTATTGTAACGTTAACGGTATACATTCAACAAAATGGAATGTACAAGGTATATATACAGTACATTATATTTTTTCGGCTGTAAAAATGTCATTGTAATTGAATTCTAAATTGCAAACGGATTGGAACATAAAAATTACGAAAAACGTAAATATAATAGACGTCCTATAAGTACGATTCGTGGCAAAGTAACCAATTGTTCTTCCTATAACGAAAATTCACAATTCGATATATCAATTATGATAAATGGATTTCGTATGCGGCCAGAATTTTCTGTATTCAAGAACCGCTTATAAGTTTGTCCTAGTTCAACCAGCGGCACGTTTTGTGAGCGCTGATCCGACTTGAATCATAAAGTTTGAAGCTTCTTACACGCTGTACGATGGTTTTTTTTATAGCACGTGCTCCCGTTTTTACTGTCTGGGATTGCCACTGCTCAGTTTTCTCTCACTGTGCTGTATTAAGACTCTTGCAACTGGATTACCTCAATATTAATTAAACGAGGAACCACAATTTAACAGAATTTGTTGCATAACAGTATCCAATTGAGTTCTAGTTTATTCTATTTGTAAGACAGAAATGTATAGAAGTTACTTTCCAGTAACGCTGATATACTTGAATTTGTTTCAACAAGACTGTCTGACATTGAATTTCTTAAATTATAGTAATGAAGGAGTAGTATTGAATTTTAAGAAGTAGACGAGGAAGACAATAATGGTGAACTAAATGGAGATGTGAAGATGGTAATAATGCTCTTAATATCTGCAGAAGTCCGTAGCTAAATTAGAAAACGTTAAAAGTTTTTCCATGCACGAGGAGCCAAGTTTTCAGACATGTTGGTTCGTAATCTTAGATAAAAAAACACTCATATTTTCAATTTATTTTGCAACCAAACAGCGCCGTAACTAGCCTTTTATGCGCCCGGTTCGAGTTTCTGTAACTACGCCCCAAAACTATGACGTAAAACTTGGTCCAGGTCATTTCTGAGCCCTGTGCCTGGGCACTGCTGGCACCGCTCTAGTTACCGCACTGCAACCAAGCAATAATCAGAATGACAGAAGTATTATTTAACTTTTATTAATTAACAAATATTAAGGACATTGACAGATTGTTAAACACCTAAAAATTCTGAAAGTGTGAAAGAATATGTATTAATAAACTCATTTTTATTTTGTGAAAAAAGTTTGTGAATAACTCCATATTAAATAAAACAATTTCAGATTTTGTAAAATTTTTAAACATAAAAAGACGAAGAAATATTAAATATAAATTACAGAAGGTAATTTTTATAACATAAAAATATATAAAGAAATAATAATTTTAATCATATTTACGGTTATTTAAATTTAAAACACAACGCCTTTTAATGCAAATTATGTTAAATAATCGCCGTGTGTGAGCTTGTAGGTGCTAGAAGACAAATTGAATTGTTTGTGTAAGTTTACAGTAATACATAGAGGAAGTCAGGCTTTTTATATTGTGTGAGTATCTGAAATATTTTAAAATTAAAATAATGTCTTACAATTAAAACTTTTAAATGAAGGGTGTCTTATTCGGTGGATTAGAAAAACAAAATTAGATTTTCGGGCGAAGCTTATATTTTTTACCAGTTATTTACATATTAATACTTAATAAACGAAGATGAGCCAAATTCTAACGACCAAAGAAATAATGCTTCAGGGTTGCACTACTCTGCATACAATAAACAGAAATTACTGGTGAACACACAAATTTTTCCATACTGAACGACACTTGTTCAGTCGAATCTGAGCAATCGTTTTCTTTATAATAAATGGCAGTTGTTGATAATATACATATGGACACCGACAGTTATCTAATATTTCTTCGAACTACGTATGGTATTTTGCTTTGAGTATCCTATCTCTTTCTTCTCTAAAAAAAAATAATCAAATTCACATAAGATAGTGTTGGTGTAAAATTTCGAAACATATAAGGATGGATCAGATAGTGAAGGTTAAAAGGCTATTCTATTATGCAGTGTCTTCAGTTTAGTATCAGTTTTAGTATAGTTTTTGAAAAATATTTTTCAAAAAGGTAAGGGTTTGTTTAACAAAACGTTTTGGAGGGAAATCTAGGCCAAATTCAGATCTAATTGCGTATGGCGGGATCGATCTCTCGAGGCCAGAAAAACGACGGAAGAACATCAACTCTATCTAGTCGGTGATGTTCTCAAAACAGAAAGGCTCCAGAGTGAAAGACAGGATATAATTTAGTTGTAAAAATCATCGACAAGTTCGAGTTCAAAGTTTTTATTTTGAAAGCATCCTGGAACATTTCAACATTGGGATTACTCTAAACAAAACGGGTCTTAGCAAAACGACACTTCTTTATCAAATGGGGTCTATTACCAGTAGATAAACTTAGTGCCACTGGAAAATGATGAAAAAATGAGAAAGATTCAACACGAAATACTTGAACTCAGGTGCCAAATTTTGAGAGAACAATAGACGTTTAGTACTAAAACCATAAGAATTTCAAAAACTGGATGGAGTCTAAATGATATTTTATACTAGCGTAAGCCAAAACATGAAGTTGAGATATACTCAGCGCTTGCTTATCATTGACGCATGCCAAGAATAAGTTTTGACTCTCAATATAGTTTTTATTTGAGAAAAAATATGCCAATAATGATTATTCTAACGCCTAAAATTTTTTACCATTTGTGTTAGCTTTTATGTTGGCAGCCATCGGTCAGACATTTAAGTCGGTGCCATGTTTGCGGTACTTAGTGGACATACTGTACGTGTATTGTGTACAGGGGCGGATCTAATAGAGACTAATAAGGCTTAAGTCTTGGGCTTTTAGTGTCAAAAATCTACAAAAATTGAATTATTATGATAAATTTTTAATACTTTTTTATTCTACTATATTTCATGTGCAGATATAGGGGCTTTATAATAGTCCATACTTTTTCATTCACATCAAATGATATTTCTGCCTATCGTTTAGTGCTAGAGATAGGCCTATTATTCTTACAAATTTAGCTTGCCAAAAATTTTTTGTCAGGAATTGTCCCTGGGAAATATCAACTATATTTTGCCCTCATAAATTGATTGCGTCCAATTCCTTAGACAATAAGTTTACTATATATTCCTGGATATCTAACTCATGCGCATCACTATGATTAATTAAACGACATCAAATAGCTCCTTTTGGAAGCATTGACCTGTTTATTGTATTCGAAGGAGTGCAACTCACCGACATCATCCAAATAAAATTGATTGTTTTGTTTCAACTTACTAAACGCAAACACAATTTAGAAAGGACGTTGTTCAGTTTTCTTACTAAGGACAAAGTTAATTGAATAGCCAATTCCAAATTAACCAACTTATCTTCGATACACTTCAACTGCAGCACTAACTGTGATTGTAAACACTGTCGTAAGAATAACATTTCTTCTTTATCAATGTACGAAGGAGATTGCCTTTTAAAGTAATACTCTAGCTTTGAACATTTAGCTTCCGGAGCATTTGGAGAACGATTATGCTCACTATCTTTCCAATCATCTTTGCTCTGCATCTTGGCAATCCTTCTGGGGAAGTTGGAGGAAATATATCCAAAAATATAGGCTTATAATTACACAAAACAAAACACAATAAAATAGCTAGACGTAATAAATTAATTCAAATATTCGTATAGTTCTTAGTTAATTAGTATCAGATCGCTAACCGAGAAAGAGTTTGCAATAAGATGCGAGGTTAATAAATACTTTAGAATTTCCAGAGTTAAACTTTATCCTAGGAACTTCAAGAGGTGTAATGGACGGCGTTAAATATGTTTCAAATGTTTTTTACATTTGCAAAGCGTGTGCGTAGATGTGGATAGCTTTTGCAGGTAGGTAGATGTAAATCCGGAAATAAGTTGTCCGATGAACTAAATAGTGGAACTGCTAAACTGTCCAAGAGGGTCGAGGTTGGTGAGTAAGGAGATAACGAACCTTAACTGACCAACTAACTCGAGACTGCGAACTGCTTTGTTGTCATCGATTTATTTTTTATTTGGGGTGATCCCGTTTTTTTTCTTTCACCTTTGCTAATGTTAAGTTCTATGTTCAATAGAGAGATTTTGGTCGATAGGTTCATCAGAATATGTCACTTTTGAAACGATATGAATCCAGGGAAAGTTAAAATCAAATTTTTCGTTCTTCATTAAAAATCTGGTATTCTGTGTACGTTGTAGCTTCAACAAATAAATGAAAATTTGTGTACATGATATTCAAAGGGTGCGAAAAAGGACTTCACAAAAAATTTAGTTATCAAAATTGTTCGCTACATATTACATGGCTCTGTGAGCAAAAATATGTAACAATTTAGATTTAAAATGAAGATACGTGTTTCACAAATTTCAGAAAAAAAAATCAAAATGGCAGCAGTCTGTCACTAAACTATAACGTAAGTTGCATCTATTTTGAAATTTACTTTTATACACAAAAATCCACATTTTACATTAAAACATGTAAATTACTATCAGTATGTGTAGTTGTTAACTGTAATTTAAAAAAAAATTGCAATATAAATGAATAGCACTGAAATGCACTGTTTTCTTTGTAGGTATTCATAGACAGTCATAGTACAATGAACTACGAATGCAAGCTTTGTGATAAGACGTCAGTAGTAAACAGGGTTTAAGTTATCATATCAAAACCCACACAGGACAGAAACTATACAAATGTGAAACATGTAATACACGTTTTGCTTCTAAGAGCAATTTGAATTCTCATCTTAGAATCCACAAAGGAGAAAAACTTTACAAATGCAAAACATGTAATAAATGTTTTGCTCAATTGCACAATTTGAATTGTCATATTAGAATTCACACAGGAGAAAAACCCTACGAGTGCAGAATATGCAATAAACGTTTCAGGAACAGATTCTTTTTAAATTATCATCGAAAACTCTACACTGAAGAGAAAAGCTAACAGTGCAAAATATGTAATAAATGTTTTCTTGAAGAATGGGTATTAGATTGTCATTGCAGAAGACATTTGAGGCAAATACTACACCAGTGCGAAATACTCCATAAAAATTCTTTCCCCCGAATGGAAGTTAATAACAATACAACAGGTTATTCATATGTAATTTCCAGCGATTATCCCAGCGATCGTCGTTTCGAACAACAAAATCATTTCATTCAGCATCTTCCCACTCATTCTGAATACAGACCATTGATATGTCTTGTGTGTAATAGTCAATTTTAAACGAAAGCAAACCTGGATGCTCATCGTGTAATGCACGATCTATACCTATTTAATTGCATTATATGTTTTCAAGTGTTCTGTAGTCATAAGGGTTTAGAAGAACACAAAACAATGCACGAACCATTAGTCATTTCGTCTTATCATTGCAATAAATGCAGTGTGACATTTGCTTGGGAAGAAGATTATGTAGTTCATCTTGAATATCATTAATAAGCTGATATATATTTTAAAAAATTTCAATTGAAAATTTGCCAACGAAAAGTTTGTTGACAACTTTAAATATTTTAAAGTGATTTTAAAATAAAGTTTATTGAGAAGATTATTAATTTCTTACGTTTATTTATTTAATGCATTTAAGTTAAATTTTGTAATAAAATAAAGTATTTTTTCTCGTTAAGTAGATATGTGTTTCAGTTAGAAATTGTATTGTAATATTTGATTTCTTGATAATAACTCTGATGTACAAAGTATTAACTAAGTAATCAAACGTTAGTCGTGATCGATCTCTTTATTAACCTCTAATTGATTTGTATAAAGATAATGTACATTTGAAATTTTATTTTAAAATTAATTTAATTTACTATACAAATAAAAATATAACACAATTGTCTTATAATATCGTATAACTCGTGAAAACATTGATATAATAATTTATATTATTTGCACAGACACATTGATATCCTTTGCAAAAATTCGAAAGTAATGAACTGTAACTGCCGGGACTGTAAAATACAATACATTGTTGATCTGTAAAATAACAAATTATAAATTAGTATATAGTGTTATATGCTTTATTACAATATGTCTAATTTATTTACAGTAGAGTTTCTATAGTCTGTCACTTATCAGTCCCATGCATCCAGTAATTAGACACTTAGCAAAGCAGCACATTGAAATTTTTATGTTATCCATTGTCAATGTTTATGACAGAGAGAGACTGATATATGTGTTTATTCTTTAGTGTAATTGCTAGTTGTTTATTGCACGTACGATCGGCAAAACGATCACAGTCGTAATTAATACGTAAACTAACATGTGAACTAAGTGCGTATTTAACTTTACTTATATACATTCAAAACTCAGTAATCCGACAACTTGCTGAAATCTGATACTTACCTGTCTGATATATGTCGTATTAAAGAGACTATTGTATGTAGAAAAGATCGTAAAAGGGAATTAATTGGCCTGCAAATTTTTCAGATCGGATTTTTCGATACTTCCTTTCACTGAGATATCTTGATGATATACACTGTAGTGAAGACAGTGATATGGAGATTGAGCTTATATCTATAAATAGAGTTCTACACAGACAAGAAAACAAACTACAGGTCGAACGTCTGTATCGGCATTGCTCCCTATTCAGTAAACTCTTCTATTCATTGTATTCTTACAAATATTAAATACTTGGTTAGATAAAGTTTTAAATTTAAACATCTTAACTTTTAAAATAAGTTTTAAATGTATTATTTGGTTTATTGTTTTACTGAAAATCATCATTGGATATAGTCACACGAATATGCGGTTTCGGTAACCACAAGGAGTTTATGACGAGGTAGGATGAATTTTCTTATACTATTTGCTGTTTGTACGTTATATGGGTAGAACACTTTGTTACCACAGCACCATACTAACTAAAAATATTTAAGTTGTTATTCAGATAACATGACTCATGTATTGAGAAAAATCTTCATCAGTCTGAGCAACCTTTTGCAGTGTGTCGTGTCAACTTTTGCCTTTAGTCTTGATCTTAAGCTAACATATTAAACAAATTGTAATATTGGCTTCAATG
>NW_019386336.1:414147-419265 GCF_000671375.1 Centruroides sculpturatus | reverse complement strand
AATATAATTTTTAATCACAAATCATTAAAATTTAAAATATAGTTTAAATTATCTTCTTAATCATCTAGACATGTCTAATCATTGCTAATTATTGTTAGCTATAACCAATAGTTATAGATTAGATAATTTGTAAAATGAACTAACCTTAATATCAAACTATATAGTTTTAATTATTGCTGAAATTTAAGTTAAATAATTCATTTTTAATAAAGATACTAACATATAGGTTAGGCTATTTTAATCAGTCCAGTGGAATAACTTGAAAAATACTTATCTTACAATAAAAACATTAATAATAAATGTTAGACTTCAAGGGATCACAAAATGTGCTATCAGTTTCATCATAGATTGCTTGATTGGTGAAAATGGGGTCATCTTCATTTTCTTAAATGGGAACCCTCATGTTTTATTGCATATTCTGATTCTACATAAAAAATAAATAGAATTTTTATCTAAAACATTTTTTTGAAAGATGCACTAATCATAAGTTATGGACATTTGAATTTTACATGGCCACCATATCATGCATATATGAATCTGTGGATGTCTGTGAATTTCACTGAAAAAGAAAGAAAAATGCTTAAAAACTTTTTATAATAAGTTCTAGCTTACTGTGCTTAGAACTTAAAAAGTCGTTAGGAAGCAATTATTACTTGATTGAATTATTATTTTTGTTGAAATAATGAACTGATACAAAACTAGTGCCACAGCAATCAAGCTTGTGATAAAGAGAGGACATTGATCTTAATTTCAACAAATAACAGTTTTGTAAACTTTCTAGCATTTTTTTTCCAGTGAAATTCACAGACATCAACAGATTCACGTATGCACAATCTTGCAGTTGGATTAATCTTCAAGCACTCACAACTTCTGATTAGTATAACTTTGAAAAAATGTTTTAGATAAAAATTTGTTTATTTTTTATGTAGAATCAGAATATGCAATAAAACATGAGGGTTTCCATTTAAGAAAATGAAGATGAGCAGTAGTTGTAAGAAGTAGCTGATCATTGATTTCATTATCTTCTAGCAAAAAGAATGAATATCATAGAAACATTATACATTATTTACATTATGAGACATTCTATCAAAAAGCTTTTGATAGAATGTCTCATAGTTAGAGTTGCCAAATTCTGAGGTGTTGATTTTAGTAGATGACCATTCCATAAGTAGAAAATTCTGAGAGATAATCTTAAAAGCAAAATTACCACATAAGATAACTGTGGAACATATATTTCTTATTACCGAAAAACCACAAATCAACAATTTAATCTTCATTGAACAACAAAAACACTAACTAAACCTATAAATACCTTGAAATTCATGTTAAATCTTGAATGATTTAACATGAATTTCCTAACAGAATTGTAGATATTTGAGAACATGGTAATCTAAGAAACTCAAATATATTTTTGAACTATGTTTAGATGAACATGGTGCATTAATTTGATTTTCTTAGAATGACTGCTGACATTGAAAACTTCAGCAGAACATATAATAGAAAAAAACTAATGATGATTTTTTCATACCCATTTTTATTGTGGGTCTATAAAAATTGTTTTACCCTCTCATATTCAGTTTTTTGTATCAGTTTTGCTTGTACTTTGGCTTCTTTCATTTACTTTAAATAAACAAAAGTTTGTCTTTGACACTGGTCCAAATATGATGCCTTTAAATTGTACTACAAAAGGAGTTGTATGCAAAGTTTCAGCTCTACAATTGATAGAGTATATAGATTTTAGGTAACAGATATACAGAACATCACACATTTTCATTTTTTTAAGAAACAAAGTTTTATTACTTTTTGTTCTCTTAATGTTCACTTCTTTAAATAAAATCTTGATCTGCTACTTGAGATGAGATGATGCAAAAAATTAAGCTTATTGAGCTCCATTCATCAAATTACATTGAGGAGTATTTGGAGGAAACATATTTTCATATGTATGACAGAGTGACTTATATACATATAAAAGTGTTTAATAAGAAAATGCATTTGTATCTATGAACATTTAATTACTTAAAAATATCAAGCAAAACAATTTACAACACACACACACACACACACACAAAATAATCCACTTTTGATATATGTTCCATATAGTTATCATGAATATTACAAAACAGAATGGATACAGAATATGGCATATGGAAGGGTTTCTGAACAATTTTTTATCATTTTGATAAAAGATTGTTCTGAGGATCATTCAGAAACTCTTCTGTATTCTTTCCATAGTATTGTGGTTTTCAAGAACATCAACATAAACTAATTTCCAATTTAATAATATTTCATAAGACAGTCATCTTTTGAGTAAGTTGGTGAAGTAGATCTCAAACCAGAAGTTGGAAGAATTTCAACATTTTTGTCAATTTTCAGGAGGCTCCCAGCTATATATCTCAGATGGCAGGGAGCCTCCTGGAAATTGATCAAATTATTTGTACAAATTTGTTTATAAATGACCTCAAAGGTCATTTATATACACAGAAATAGACAGACAAAGACAGACACAGAATTTTATCAACTTATCCAAGTAAGTGAGTGGTTCTCCAAAGATATCAATAGGAAATTTTAACTTGAAAAATGAAATAACTACTTCACATTCAAAAAGAAAATATAAAAGCTGGAAGAAATTATTTAGAAACTACAAAATTAATGCATGCCATAGATGAAGATTGGTATAAATATATAGGAATTGAATAAGTAGGAACTATAAACCTTGTAATGATGAAAACTGCAATAGGGAAAAACATTCCTCTGTAGGTAAAAACTTATTCAAAACCTATTTTGATGTATTGTACAAAACAGTTTTACATCCATCAATATTTACATAATTCCAGTTTTAACTTATTCTTAAATATTATGAAGTAGATTAACACAAAACTGGTAGACAAATAGAAAGATAAGAATACATCTAATATAATAATAATATCATTGCCTAATATAAAGAGTATACATCGCCTAAGTAATAAAGACTATTTCTATATAAGGATGGGTAGCAGTACAGTACATCAACATCAAAATTTTTTCTACATGCAACAAGTAACAACAATACTACACAAAGGAATTGTGAAGATTGGAATCAAGTTGTCCCTATACTATATAGATTGCAATAAAACAAGAAAATTGACAGTGTCATTGATAGAACAAAAATATGGCAATTGTAGATGTGAAAACCTTTATATGATTAATTAATTAATCTCCATGATCTCAATCATTCTTTTGTTGACAAGCTGATGTTAAACATTTGGTTAGTCAGATGTCTTTACTTAACATAGATAAGTTTTCCTCAGCAAATGAGGTGTTGGTGAATTTTCTATTTTTGTGCTGAGAGTGATTTCTGATATAGATATATAGTTTAATTATAATAGTTGTGAAATTTAACACACTACTGCTAATGTGATATTGTATTCTTTGTTTAGGAGCTTATTTTAAAACTTTACTTCACATTTTGTTTGCATAAAATCAAATCAAAATGTCTACAGATAATATTAACATCAGGCGTATTATGTATATTTTTTAAGTTTCATAAAGGATATAACACTATACAAACAGCAAAAAGTTCTTGTAGTATATGAGGAAAATGTTCCTAAATGTTGGACATGTCAAATGTGGTTTTGGAAGTTTTATTTAGGAAATTTTGAACTAAAAGATACAAAATGTATAGGGTGCACAAAAACTGTTGAAGAGAAATTTCAGGTTGAAATTGTTAA
Organism: Centruroides sculpturatus; assembly: GCF_000671375.1. Taxonomy (NCBI): domain Eukaryota; kingdom Metazoa; phylum Arthropoda; class Arachnida; order Scorpiones; family Buthidae; genus Centruroides; species Centruroides sculpturatus. The sequence continues at coordinate 415,558 of NW_019386336.1, read as the reverse complement.
AAATCAATGAATAACAACTTGTGAACTTGCAACAAATCTTAGTGTGTCACCGACATAATAATTGTTTCATATGCAATAAGTAAAAAAAAAAAAAAACTGGATTGAGTATAATTTTGTCTGACATAGGTAGATGGCTAAGGTTTCATTTTATTTTTAAATTAGTTAGACATTTTTATCATAGAAAACTTTTCTTATGGATGACAAAGTTAAAATTAAAATATTTGTTATTAAAAATTTGTTCTAGTGAGTGGTGATTGTTCTGTTGAGCACTGGGGTACCAGTGTATTTGATTAACATGATTTTGATATATGGGTAGTATTGAGAGTTTAATTAATTGCATTAATTAAGGGATACCTGAAGTTAACACTAACAATTTAGAATTAGTGTGGCATGAAAGTATACATAAATACACAAACTATGTATGGAAAGTAACAGAAATGGCATATGCAACAAGTTAACATGATACTGCTAATTGTTTCTAGCACAGGAGTAATAACACACAAACTTTGATAGTCTAATGACACTAAATCTACCTCTATGCTTCTACATGACTTTACATGAAGAAGTAATGATGAAAACTTTCCAATTTACTCAAAAGTTTCTTAATATTCAGTAATACATAAGAAAAATTTACTATTTGTTATAAAGTGTTGTTATTAGCAATAATTGGTTTTCATTATGTTGTAAATAAAATAAATTTTAAACTAAATATATTATCTTCATTACAGCTAGCAGCTGATCCTGATCAAAATGTAAAAAATGGATGTGAATTGCTTGATAGATTATTAAAGGTATGTTGTATATTTGCTAATTATATTTTTATAAACATAATTTAGAATTTAATATATGAGTAAAATGAGATTAGATTCTATTCTCACTTCCTCAGCTGTTTACTTACAAATATAATCAAACACCAAACACTTGCTGAGCTTATTATTAATTTACCATTCAAATGCTTTCAGCCTACTTCTAATAGGCCATCCTCAAGAAATTACTGTTCTACTATCGAATACAAAGCTTTCGAACAATTTTTAAATTTAAAATTTTAACATATTTTTAAAATTCAAAACATAAAATACTAAATATTTAACCAAAAAATAACATATTATATACAATGTAAAAATAAACCTATATAACGTATAATATACATTACACGAGTTAAAATCGCCACCAGTTTAAGGGTTTTTAATTCCCATTTGTTTTTCTATCACGTATTTCCATGCTGTTGGAAGAGCATTGGCGTCCTTGGCGTTTAAGCAGTTGTTATTTATTTTGCTCTTATATATCTCCATTTTTTCCATACCAAAGGCAATAGTTGGGGAATGGACCGGTTTAATTATCTTTGCCTCATCCCACTTTACACTTGCTCCATCCGTTTGTACCATAATTGCCAAGATGGTGTTGTTGTGCC
>NW_019386336.1:411500-413156 GCF_000671375.1 Centruroides sculpturatus | reverse complement strand
AAAAAATTTTTGGGGGGGCCGAAAGGACTGAGTTTTATGTAAGGCTATGTAACCTGCCTGAGTTAACTCGGGTAAAGAACTTAAGGCATTAAACGCCAAGGACGCCAATGCTCTTCCAACAGCATGGAAATACGTGATAGAAAAACAAATGGGAATTAAAAACCCTTAAACTTGTGGCAATTGTATTTTAACTGGTGTAATGTATATTATATGTTATATAGGTTTATTTTTACATTGTATATAATATATTATTTTTTGGTTAAATATTTAGTATTTTATGTTTTGAATTTTAAAAATATGTTAAAATTTTAAATTTAAAAATTGTTCGAAAGCTTTGTATTTGATAGTAGAACAGTAATTTCTTGAGGATGGCCTATTAGAAGTAGGCTGAAAGCGTTTGAATGGTAAATTAATAATAAGCTCAGCAAGTGTTTGGTGTTTGATTATATTTGTGAGATTAGATTCATTTAAAAATACATCTGTGTTCTTTTAAAACTGAAGTTTATTTAATGTTTTGTGAAAAAAATTTCCATATCAGTAATAAAATTAGCATAAATTTTATTCATGTTATAAAATTTCTTGAATGCTTTATGATGATTAAAAAAATAATTAAAATTTGGTGAAATCAGCTTGTTATTCTACAACTTCAAAATTGCATAATGTAATTCTAAACAGCACATCTCTATCACCTGAATATAAGTGTAAAGTCATTTTTCAGGTAATGAATTTTTTGAACAATGAATGAATGTCTAAAAATTAGGAGTGTTATATTTTTAGTTTCTGTGCATTTGGTCCTTCATGTATATTTGAATAGTCCCTTCATGTATTCTCTTCAACTTTTAACAGATTTCTATCATGCAGTATTTGTGGCTACTTAGATTCAGTAACCAAATTTAATATTTTAATGGCCCTGAAATTACACAACTAATTGAATTTGCTAATAATAATTGTGCTTTGTAATACAGCATTTGCTAAGTAAATAAATACTTTACTATAATTACAGTATTGAAATAAATGCTATTATCATTCATCAAATTGAGCCAAATAGACCAATGTTTTTTGAATTAATGCGGTATTGAAACATACTCCAATGTTATCCAATCATGTTGTGAGTGATCATCTCATAATAACTTGAGAATATTATAATTGTATATTGTATAGTATGATTGTATATTCTATGATATGATGTAATACTGGGGAATGACTGCTGCATTGAGATTGCATATTATTGTATGTGATATTATTATTACGGAAAATATAGGTCTGTTTTCTCAGTTTATTAAGATTAGGATAAATGATCAATTTCTGTACATACAGTTTAATTTTACATCTTTATAATTAAATTTAACAGAATTTGCATTTATAAATTAAAAGTTACTTTTTTACATACCAGACGCATCATACATTCATTCAGCTTTCCTTAGAATTACTAGAGAGGTTGAGGCGCACGTTTTAAACGTGTAAACGTGTACGTGTGACGTTCGGTGCCGCTTTCCCATAAGCCTAAAAGTTTGACGATGGTGTTTGGATAGTCGGTGGAATCACGCTCGACATTCCAAACACCATCGTCAAACTTCTAGGCTTACAGGAAAGCGGCGCCGAACGTCACACGTACACGTTTTCACGTTTAAAACGTGCGCCTCAACCTCTCTATTA
>NW_019386336.1:367828-410139 GCF_000671375.1 Centruroides sculpturatus | reverse complement strand
ATAATAGAGAGGTTGAGGCGCACGTTTTAAACGTGTAAACGTGTACGTGTGACGTTCGGTGCCGCTTTCCCATAAGCCTAAAAGTTTGACGATGGTATTTGAAATGTCGAGCGTGATTCCACCGACTATCCAAACACTATTGTCAAACTTTTAGGCTTACGGGAAAGCGGCGCCGAACGTCACACGTACACATTTACACGTTTAAAACGTGCGCCTCAACCTCTCTACTAATTACACAATATAATGTAATAAGAGTTAATAAAACTCTCTAATTTAATATATTTTTTCTTTTTCTTAATAAACAATTGTTTAAATGCTCATTCTGTATAATATCTAGAAAGATTAATAAAATATAATAAACATTATAAAAATGTTAAAATTTCAGTTATGTATTTATTTTATTTTTGCATATTTATTTTAAAAAAGTTGGTAATCTAAAAAAGTTTTGTTACTTTAATATATGTTTGAAGTTACTTAAATATATACATTTTTATCTTTCAAAAATATTCAAAAATTTACCCACAGTATTTGTAATGAAAATTAACTGAGTTTAAAAATTCTGTTTATACTTTATTGTTTGAAAAATTTATATGAAATATGAAAGTCTTGATGATTTATTCCCATTCTAATGCTTGATTTTTTTATCGTTATCAAAACTAATTAAACATATTTAGCATAAAATATCTCAAGAAAATATAAAAATTACCTCTAATAATATACTTAATTTTGTATTAAAAAGCATTAAGTGTAGGAAAATTTTTAGAAAGAACACAAAGAAACATTCTTAAAATATTTTTGAAATATTTACAGGATATTGTAACTGAAAGTTCTTCATTTGATTTAGTTGCATTTATGCCTCTTTTAAGAGAGAGGATTTATACAAAAAATCCTTTTGCCAGACAGTTTTTAGTTTCATGGGTAAGTAATTCTTTTTGTATGCTAAATGTATTTTAGACATAAAAGCTTTTATTTATTTATTTAGCGTATTTATTTATTTATTTTTTATTTCTAATTAGTATGAACACAAAAATATTTCAATATTATTCTAAATTAAAATTTTTTTAATGTATTAAACAATAATACAATTCAGCTAATAACAAATTTTAACCACCTAGTATTTTTTGTGTTGTTTTGTAATTATTAATTCAGTATTCATTAGTAATTTTATATCACAAACAATATTCAGTTAGTCTAGCTAATAAAGCTATGAGAAATAAGCTCAATCTGGATTAACAAATGAAATGGTTAAGTATGCAAATGATTATTTTACTTTATTAATTTCAATTATTCTTCAATCTATCAATCTATTCAGCCATTTTAATTAGTATTGATTAGCAAAGTTTTACTCTATTTATTTTTATCATTTATACCATGCATTATAATAATTAAAAATGTTACATTTTCTACATTTTACCATCATCTTATTTTTGATATTTTTCAGTAGCTTCAATTGAATCTGCAATAGCTTTGGTCACTCTGAGTAATTTTATTGTTTGAAGTTTCTGCATATAGTTTTCATTTTATGTGATAATTATATTAATAATGATATGGCTTTTAAATATTACTTTTTTTATTTTTATAATTTATATCTAAATAACTAAAACTTATCTGACATGAAAGTTTCTTTAAAATAAATTTTAGTAAATGTGAATTCTATTTATGTGAAAGTTTATTTTGTTAAATTTATTTTTAAAAATTTAATTCTTAGTTTTAATATATGAACTGTTTATTGCACTTAACAAATAACAGATTATTATTTAATATATTTAACAAAAATTGGGGATCTCGTATCTTCCATAGATAAAAACAATTATTTTACTCTAAGACAGTGGTAACCAAACTATGGCTCAAGCCAAATCTCTCTCATAGCACATGTTAATCTATCCTATGAACATGTTTGACACATCATTTATAAATGATAGAAATAGACCTACTTTTTGTGTATATGGAATATGCAAGGTATTTGTGGCCTGCCTATGTTCAATTTGGTCCATCAATTAAAATGTTTGGATACCATGGCTCTAAGATATAAGAAATATATATATATTTATTTATTTTAATTATTTATTTGTTGTCCATATGTTCAAACATTCATTCTGCTATTTTTTCATATGATTATTCAATTTTATCCATATATAATATCATTTAAATAATGTAACATAAAAAATAGAATTATTTTAAGTGTTAATATTTGTTATGTCCATTCAACTATTTATGTCCATTTCATTCAATTCTTGGTGTTCACTATTAAGGAAGAAATGTAATTTAATTTATTTTTTTGTAAATGATAGCATTATATTTAAAACAGAACAAAAATGAAAATCATATTCTAAATTTACACAATATATCCTGAAATTAGAGCAATTTGTAGACATAACACAACTTCCATTTAAAATTAGTTTAAAAAAATTGTATTTCTACCATAAACACACAATTAATTATTAATGTAAAAACTTTGTTCCAGAAAGATTAGAGATTTTAATCTTTTTAAATTAAAGAGATTATTTATATCAATGTTTCACTGCTTTAAAGATGAAAACAGATTCAGAAATTAAATTTTAAAACATCATTGTTTGTCAGTGTATAAAACACCATTTCATCAAACTGTATTTAATTACTTTTTAGTTTTAGATTTATTTTTAAGAGTACATTATTCAAACTAAAACATAATTGCTATTGTTAGAATCTTAACAGCCAGAATAGAATTTTATTCTAGATGTTAAGAATTTAGGTTCTGTCTTTAATAAGAAATTAAATTAACTTTTCCAAGATAAAAAGAAAAAACAGTTTTTCTCATAATTGTTTTCCTGTAGATTAACAAATTAAATATTTATTAATATGACACATTTAAATTAGACAAAAACTAGTAAAATTAAGATAGAAATAGAAAAAAGGAGTTAAATAGTATAATACAATATCCCCTAAATTATTTAATGCTGCTGTAGAGGTGGTCTTTAAAATTCTAAATTGGAATATGTATGGAATATCAATAAATGGAACAAAACTCAACCATCTCAAGTTTGCTGATGGCATTTTTCTTATTTTAGAGAACTCAGAGACTTAAAAAATATACTAAATGACTTAAATTCAGCTATTTAAAAAAATAACATAGTATTCAAAATTAATATGGATAAAACTAAAATCATGGTTTTATCTGTATTAAAAAGACAGCAGAAGAAAAAATATTTATTTTAGAAAATCACACTATTGAAAGAGTTAATGAAAGTACCTGGGAAAAATCATAATGCTTAACTTAAATAACAATAAGGAAATAGAAGCAAAGATCAAAACAGGATTGATTAACCTTGGTAAATTAAGTTACATCTTCAAAATTCAGGATATCCCCACTGCCTTAAAAAGAAAAGTTTTTGATCAATGCATTCTACCAAATATGACTTATTGATATGAAACCTGGACAATGACAACAACCAGTAAGAAGAAACTTTGAAAAGCTAGAGAGCAATGGAAAGATTAATAATTGATGTGAGTTGAAAAGACAAAGTCAAACACCTAGATTAGGAAAAAATCAGTATGGAACTGCTAGAAACATTAGATATAATATAGGAAATATATGTAATATAGGAAAAATATATGGTCAGTGTCTGTAGAGCCCCCAATGCAGATGCAAGGCTGAATACAATGGGGTGTCAGCTGGTACCCCAGGGGAATTGTTTACAGCACCCATTATATCATATGGATACCTTCCAGCTTTCAGCACAATGCCTCCCATTTTGGCATTGGCAGGTATCCTTCTTAGTTGGATATGGCAAAAGGCACATGTAAAAACCCCTACCATTACATTGTAGCGCAGATCACCAAGCTTCTACCACAACAAGGTGGAGACAGTGGAGAAGTGGACATGTTACTAAATAGAATACATTATTACAGCATTAAAATCAAAAGTATTGCCATGCATAGAAGTACAAATCATTATTACCATATTTACTTAAATCAACACTTTTTCAGGTTTATATGTCTTTGAAAATAGGGTACATATTACATTTAATGTGTCATATGTAGAAACTTCTAGTACCATGTGTGTTATTTCTTTGTCATTAATTCTATAACATCATTCTAATGATTTTATTAGACCAATATTTGTAATAGAAAATACTTAAGAGGTCAGTTCAGTTCAGTTCAAAATCATTAGTGTATTACCATAACATGGTAAGTACTTTGATGAAAAGCCCAAAAAAAAGTTGTGCTCTTTCAAGAAATGCATTAAATAGCACTGAGTATAATTGCACGTGAAAATTGAATCCAAGAGGTTTCCAATTTCAATATCACAGAAAACAATGATATATAACTTACTTTATTTGTAATAAATACTGAATATTTCTGTTGACATAAAGTTGTCTATTTAAAAAAGAAATTATGAGTGAGCATATAGAAATTAAGATAAGTCTTAGATTTGATGGTTTCTTATATTTGAGTAAATACAGTATCTTATGATTATTCTTGCTTTTAACTATTGGTTAATTCATATTAAATTTTAAGATATATTAATAAAATAAGATATTGAATATTTTGAAAAGCCACTACTTTAGTTTGCTAATAATTATTTGTTAGAATAAAATTAATTTGCATATAAATATTTTCTTAATATTTAGTCAGTATTATAAAGAAATTATCTTACAGAAAAATTGAAGATTATTGTAAAACTGAGTGAAGAATATAAATACAGTATTGAAAAAATTCAGGATTTATAAAAATTAAATAGTGGAAAAAATTTGTGATATTTATAAAAATTTTAAGAGAAATATTTATTAATTAAATAAAATTAGTTATTAAATGTTGGTTCATAATTTTACTAATTTATTGGAATACATAACATGGCCATGATTTATGTTGTCTTATTTTTCGTGATTTTGAAATATTGTGCCCTTGTGTGTAATAATTACACATATAACAACATTTCTTTGTTAAAGTGATGATAGCAATTAAATGAATATTATTGATATTGTCTGTAAAACTTACAATAATGCACTATACAGTATATTCAGAGTTAAAATATTCAATGAGTGATATTTACAATTATTTTTAATTTTTTAAAAAATTTTTCTAATCCAAATTTCATGAAAAATTATAATTAATTTTGTATTATTTACATTAATTATAAAAAGTTTTCTTAATTTATATGATAAAGTAAACATGAAAATTACTACATTGGTGACTATTTATGTGATTCATTAATCATGACTGTTTTATGTTTCAACTACTGTACTCATATATACATACATATATAATATATTCAATGAAGAAGTATATATTTTAATACTATTTTATAATTTTTACAGATTTCTGTTTTAGATGCAGTTCCTGATATTGATATGCTAATATTTTTGCCTGAAATCCTTGATGGATTGTTTCGAATATTAGGTGATCCAACTATGGAAATAAGAAAAATGTTAGTATTTGTATTTTTTATGGAATCATAACTTATTACAACATAAATATATAATGGCTTTTAATTTCTTGTGAATGCTAAAAGTAAAATTTTTCTGAATTTCTTTTAATTTATTTGCTGTTAGCAGTTAAAGTTTTTTATTTAATTGAACAACAAAAGGCAGTCATATAGTTGCCAATGTGTATGAAATATTAGAAATTGAAATACAAATAACCCCTATGTAATACAGTAGTTGGGTTCTGTAAAAGTGCCATGTTATGTGAATCCATGCTATACAAAACAAAGGACTAGCACAAAACATAGGGTTAAATTCCAAAAGTTAGCAAAAGTTATATTCTCAGATAAAAGTTTAAGATCACTGTCTTTTGGCGTTAATAAAGTTTTGACAAGTAAAGCATAAAAATAAACACAAAATATCTTACAAGCACTTTTGACCTGTATTAATATCAAAAGACAAGTGATCTTAAACTTTATCTGATAAAAATCTAGCATGACAAAATAATAATTTCTTTCATACATGTACTATTCTTTTTTGTATTAAGAGAAATATGTTTATTGAAGTAATCAATAAGTAACTAACAATACAAAAGTATTGCATGTTAAAATTAATTTCTTCTACACTTCTAAACACTGTTAAATGAAAACGTTTTCTTTTTGGCAAAATATCATCTCCTTCTGAACTTTCCTGTTGACCTAAATCTGAAGTATCAGCAACATCTTGATTTTTTTATACTTTTTTGTAAAATTAATATTTTCATTCATTTACATTTATCTAAAAGATCTTTAAAAACTTTGTCTTTTTATGCAGTAACTTTTAATTTAATCTACAAAAACAGAACACAGTGACAGATTTTTGGGTTCATTCAGCAATGACAGCAACACCTGATTTATAGGAAAATTAGAATAGGAAGCTAAGAAGAAGAAAATTGTACAATCAGTTTTTATTGAAGAAAACTGGATGAAAGACATGAAACAACATTGAAAATTTCAATATTCTAAAATTTATAGGCAAATACGAGACAACACACATGCTTGCTTAAATAAAAAAAATATCAAATGACAATGTTTACACTTAAAAATTGTGACATTTTGCATGGGAATGTCTCCAATTCTCAAACCACATTAGAGCAAAACTGTGTTGTAGAAATGCCATGTTGTACGAGGGATTACCTGTATTCTTAGAATTTATTGAAAATACTTTATATGAAATAATAAATATTGTTGTAATTTTTATTTAAATATTAATTCTATATTACTTAAATAAATATTCATAAATTCCAAAATTATAAAAATATTTATAAATGCAATGATATATAATAGCTCAATTTTACAATGGTCTTTGAATTATTTCTACTATTTAGTTAAACCATAAGTTTTAAAAAGTAAAAATTTTTATTTGTGTTATTTTTAAATTTTAAAAATCTTATCTAAATTTTTAAAGTAAGATATTTCATCATTTTGTAATGTAAATATTAATTTGACTTTGTTCAAAAATCTCATTTGAATGATGAAATATTTTAGAAATATTTTTAAAACTATTATTAGATTAAATTTCATCAATTTCTAAAATAATTCTATTTATTGAATGGTTTCTTTCTACATTAAACTTTGTGTCTTTTTTTAAAATTTAAAAACACTATGTTGGCTGATAATGTAATTTTATGTTATGCATACTATAACCATTTTTTTTTTTTTTTATCAAAGGCAAAGACCCTAAAATCAACTTTTTTATAAACCTTTAATCTTCAGGCTAAAAAATGTTTAAAAATTTATTATAAATGAATATTTATTTATATTTGTGTACCTGATACCTGTATATATATATATATATACATACATACATATACATACATATATATATATATATATACTTTGATTAATGCAGTTAATTAATTCCTTGATGATACTGCATATATCTAAATTGCATGCATGAATCAAATACAGTGGTATCTTGTTAGTCAATCAGAACAAATTTTTGGTTAATAACAAATATGTGGGCTGCAATTTTCAAAAATTATAGACCTATAAATTCCCACTGTCATCCATCCGTCTTTCTTTAATCTCAAGGACAGAGTTAGATAGATGAAATCCGAGACCAGATATGGAAACCTTAGCATCAGGAGGCCCCAATTAGCTATATATGAACCTCCAATGCAAATCAGATGTCATGTTATTTCAATTCAAAAACTTTTCCCTGTAAGGAGTTAGATAGATGACAGCATGACTATTGCTAATAGGAAAAGTATGATATACAGGGCAAGAAATGATTAATTTGAGGTGGAGAGCGTATATTTTAAATTGAATAAATTAAAACCACGATTAAAAATTGCAGCCCAACCTTGTGACAATGTCATAATAAATAATCACTAATTTTATTTTAATTTTGTCATCAGTAAAAATGTTTTCTGTGATAAAAATGAGTAACTAATTTAAAAATAAAATGAAACTTTAGAGTGCCCTTGGGGATTAAGAAAAGGGCAACTTGACGATGAAGGGGGGCATGTGTCCCAAATGCTCCAATGTAAGTAAGGCACCCCTGTATATATGTAACCTTAAATTTTAGTTTAGCATAATTTCAACATTACATTCATTATCCATATCTACAATATTAGAATATTTATTTTGGAGATGAAAAGAATTATATCTCATAACCAAATGTAATAAAATACCTCATTCAACTTGTACCGTTTTTTCGTTTAATGATAAACAAATGTTTTTGATTTAGGCAAGATCTTCCTTGGGTTTATGTAAAATGGAATGTGTTTTAAAAAAAATGAAATTTTTGAATACATAAAATACAAAAAAATTGAGCAGTATTAATGTAACTACAGGAAAAGTACAAGGAAGATCTCGCCTAGATTGAAAATGTTTGTCTTTAAACATTTGTTTATCATTGAACAGTACTGGAAACAAAAAAGGCTCTAAGTTGAATGAGGTGTTTTATTAGTATTACTCTCCAGTTTCAACAATACTGGAAACTGATTTGTATGTAAAACTGCATTGAGATAAATATCTAGAAAAATATGTCTGATTCATCCTTGATATGAAATAGATGATTTTGGTTTGTTCATAAATAATTTATTAGTTAGACTTTATTTTGAATTTGCTTTCACTGTTTTGATAGTATGATATTTTAATGTTAATAATTACCTAATTATATGTATGTTTAAAATTTTGTAATGTAATTAAGCAATTAGATAAAAATATTAAAATATATTGCAATTATTATTAATTATTATTAAAAAAAATTATTAATTATGCTGATATTAATATTGGTGTTGTAATTGTTGTTATTCATAAATCAAATTTAAAACTTTTTGAAGGTGTGAAACTGTTTTAGGAGAGTTTTTACGAAACATAATAAGAAATCCTCAGAAAGTAGACTTTGCTGCAATGGTTAATATATTGATAATTCACTCACAATCTTCTGGTAAGAGATGATTTTTTAAGTTAATATTTTATTATTACTATAATAAGGATGGAAACTATTTTTTAAATTAAAATATTAATGTTATATTTGCTCTTATGCCAATAAAAACAAAAACCAAACAAACATTATGTTAATTCTCAAACATTCTGTATGTAGACACTACATAGTAAAAATTATGTTCTGCTTTTGTAAAAAGGGCTGGCGAAATTAAATTTAATAAAATTAAAAACTTTGTAAAAGATACTAAAAATATCTTCACTTATCGCCATGTCCAATCACCAGGTGATAAGTGAAGATATTTTTAGTATCTGTTATAAGATTTTTAATTTTGCCAGCTCTTTTTACAAAAGAAATATTATATTTTTAATTGTGTTGGGATTGTCACCTGTGGACTTTTAGACTGTTTTACATAATTTTGCAGAGGCGTAGCCTCTAAAGAAAGGTCGTCTCTGCGATGAAGAATGGTTGTTCCTGGTGATTGGACATGGCAATAAGTGAAAATATTTTTAGTATCTGTTACAAAATTTTTAATTTTATTAAATATGTTCTGCTTTGTTTATTATTTTATATTTCATAAAATTAAAATAAAAGATGCTCTTAAGAAAGAATGAAAACAGTTTTGAATTAAAAAAAAATCGGTTTTCTGAACTCAACAATAACATTATAAAACTACAAGCCAACCAATGCCATATGTCATTGGGCTAGAAGACAACTATAATACTAATAAATTATGAAACAATTTGGTACTAGAGGGAGGCATTAGGTGCCATCTCTTAATAAATTTAATAATTATAATTTTTAAGTAAATAATTTAAGTAATTTAGAACTACTGGAAGAAAAGAATTGGCCCAGAGCAGGACTTTAATTTACAACTCCTACTTACCGTGCAGATGCATTGCCAATTTTGTTACCCAGACCTTCAGTCTGATCTTGTCTTCCAGTATATATATAATTACGTTATAATCAATGTTCTTCCAGTATATATATAATTACATTATAATCAATGTTCTTCCAGTAGTTCTAAACTATTTAATTAAAAAATTATAATTATTAAATTTATTAAGAGATGGCACCTAATGCCTTCCTCTAGTACCAAATTGTTTCATAATTTATTAGTATTATAGCTGTCTTCTAGCCTGATGACATACAGCATTGCTTGGCTTATAGTTTAAACAAAATGTATTTAAGCAAAAGGATTTAATTTTAAATAAAAATTTACATATAATTACAAGAATTTTAAAATTTTCTAACAAGTATGATTTAACAAAGTTCCTGATTTAAATCATTTATAAGATTTGAAATTGCAGAAAAAGTTAATAGACAATGATTATATTTTTTTTAGGACAGTATAATTGTTTGACTTATAATTGCTGTAATAGATTTTGAATCCCATTATAAATGACATTAATATCATCAATAAATCAGCAAAGAGTAAGGTTTAAAAAAAAAAAACAAATGCTCATAGTACTTTCATTCCATTTATCTTACATACATTGATGTTTAGTGTATTTGAATCCTATTTTGGACAGATGCTTTCTGGATATATAGAAATTTAATTACAAAAAATCTACCCACACAGTTGTCAATCAGCATTATAGAAAAGATCTATTTTGCAAGTACTTTTGACTGTACATAACTGCCCTCTTCAGTCAATATCATTTATAGTTACTGAACGTTTCAATTTGAAAAATAGAATACAAACAGCAACAAACGTTTTTCAAAATTGTTCCTCAGGTACAAGCATGAACATAAAAGACTATAAAATTACAAAATTATACACTACCAAAAAAATCGGAGTATACAAGGAATAATACTAATAAAAGTTACCAAATTAAAATAGAAAAATAATTAGATACACAGTAGTGCCATCAATGAAACAAGATGTTTTATTGTGAAATATGAATTTACAAGTTTATAAGCTTAAATAGCACTATCCACAGCTCATTACATATTTTCTGGGTTTTCAAGAAGTATGGTTATATATTACCACTAGTGCCCCAGTCCACATTACATAGGACCCTTTGCAACAACAGAGATGATGATGCACTTTTTGAAAAATTTGGAGTATATGCTATACCCTTACAAAATATGCTAACTTGGTCAAAGCTGTTATATATTGGGACAACTGCTAGAATGCTTTATGAATGTGATATGATTATGAGTATGATTGAGAGATAGGAGTATAATAGGTGTGCAACAGAACTACAAACGGATTTTTATAATGTCTTTTTCATATTGAGGTGTCAAGAGCCTCCAAATAGAGGTTGACTCTATCACAGTTCTCATCATACTACATAAAATTACATTAAGATAAATTAAACAAACTTCAGTAAGAAACATGTATGATTTATCACAAAACATAACCACTTATTATGCCATAAATATTTATTATTCTAATGTTGTTGATCTTCTTAATTGACCTTCAGGAGATATTTGAATTTTACAATTTAAAAGAAGAAAAAATCTTCCTTTTATGATTAAGAGTAAGATTTACCAATAAACAAACATTTTCAATAGCTTTCAGCTATCATCATTAGATTAAGCATCAGTGTTCAAAAATAGAACATAACATTAAATGTCACACTTAGTTCGTCAATGTATTCCAATTGTTAGTTAGATGTGTTATCTGTGACTGGGATGGTATAAACTTCTGTCAGTAGGTGTTCATACCAGTTCTTGGAGTTCCTCAATAATGAATATACTGAGGGGTTATGTTTAAAAACCCACACATATATATATATATATATATTGTTAGCTCTTGCTTTTTCTATTCAAGTTTGTTTGAGATACTGGTTATACCTTAGGGACTTGTATGGTTTGTTCTCCTTGCTGAAGTTAGTGTTATGTGAGGAATAGAACCTGATAAAACCTTTGATTATTGTTCGATGGTAATAGTGTTTGAACTCCTGTGCCATGTCTTCATTGTTTGAAATGTGGGTAAAGGCTATTCTAACAAGAGTTCTGAAGGCTACTACAAAAAACCTTTACACTATTTTGTATGCATTTGGCAGCTTCTTAAGACAAATTCACATTTACAATATTAGCTTATAGCTTTTATATATATATTATAGCCTTAGCCCTCCTAGCCATAGAACCAAGATCCAAGCATACTTATATGAGGCCTGACTTCTACATCTATCCATAGAGCTTCCATTCCTCAAACAGTTCAAAATATTAGAAATGTATAGAGCTTATAAGAAAAATTTTGAAATTAATTTTAAAACTACTAACATCCTACGTCGGACCTGGAGATCTTTGAGGTCCCATTTTAATTTTTCTACATTACTAAAGCAACAACCAATCACATGATGTTTCACTATCATTTAAAAATCAATATTTGATGTTATGTTCTATTTTTGAATACTGTTGCATAACCTGACGATGATAACTGAAAGCTATTGAAAACATTTGCTTATCAGTAAGTCTTACATGTTTAGGCATAAATTAATTCAAACTCCAGTAAAGAGTTTGGATTAATTTGTGTCTTGTTTATAATTATTCAGTTTTTTGTGTTGGTTGTATTATATCAAATTACATTATCTGTTCCCAAGGTGTAAAAAAAAATTTGTGAAGACATTTTTCTTTATTTTAGTGTTTTTTTCTGAACTTTTGAATTTCATTTTATAACTTTATAATTGTTTTTCATTAATCGACAATATGGTAATGTGTCTGCTCTATCAATATAATAATACTTGTAAAAACTTTCAATGTTTAGCTTATAAAACAACATTATGTGAACAGATAAATTTCTTTCAAAATAAAATTATTTTTAGAAATTAATTGATGATATATGTTTAGACTAATCCATAAAAAAACTGTAGAATTGGTTTCAAGAATCATGCATAAATAATTATACAATTTTTTTTATGTAGAAGAATTAGTACAATTTACTGCAATTATGTGGGTTAAAGAATTTGTCAGTTTAGCAGGACGCATTCTTTTACCATTTGCTTCTGGAATTTTGGCTGCTGTATTACCAAATTTAGCTCATAGTGATGATGATAGAAGAAGTATCCTTTTTTTGTAATTTTAATTAGATCTCTCACTAATTTGATATAATAGGTTTTTACAGTACTGTACTTCAAATTAAGTTTTAATTTATAACTATAGAAATATTTCATAATAACAGAATTAACCTTTTAAACCAGCAGAAAATTATTTTACTTTATTAGTACCTTAAGTCTAAATGCTGATCATGGTCAGATCTACTTAATAACTAAAATGGAACATAACATTTGTCAGAAAAAATACCAACCAATGAATCTTATAAATGAAATTCCAGTATAGTTTAATGAAGATAAAATACAAATGTTTTCAATCTTCATAGATCTTCAAGTTAATGTGTTCCAAAATGGAATGCAGGGAAAGGAACATTTTAAAATTATTTGAAAATGTTCAAATACATAAATAATGCACAAGTGTACATAATTTAATACAAAATAGCATAAATTCTGTAACATAAAATAAGTATAAATGAGAATTTTCAAAAATATTTTTGTATTGACTGTCATGTTTGTATAAAGATTGCCATGCATGTGATAATCATTCTTTATTCTTGAAATTGATGCAAATTAATTGTGGGCAATGTGGGAGATATGTTGTCCCAGTAAATTAATTGTGAGTAATTCACCCACAATTAATTTACTGGGACAACATATCTCCTATCCTTCCTCAACGACACCATCAAGTATGGCCCCATATTTGCACCCAAATCACAGGATTGCTACCATGAAGACATTGTGCCAAACATTGAAAAGCTCATCATTGACATGGATGAATGCCAAAAGGAACTTTATTGATGGAAAGTGACCTTCAGAATGAAATCGTCCAAGGAGAATTGCCAGGAAGAAATCACATGGAAACTTCTATGAGAGAGCAAGAAATGGATGTCTGACAATCATCATCATGCTAAAAGCTGATAAAAGTAGATCAATGGTATTGTTGAAAGAAGACAAATACAAAGCCCTTTTAAACCAATTTACTTTTAAAACCAACTTGCTGCAAACAGATTGAAAATAATTATGTCAACAAATTGCTTAGATGCGTCATTAGACTCGCATATACAGCATGCGCAAAAATTGACAGAGCAATTGACTTTTCCTGATATCTCTAAACTGTTTGCATTTGCAAAAACCCACAAGCTGGGCAACACTATATGACCTATTGTCGATAAGGCTAAATTGCCTACTAGGCTTTTAGAAAACCAGATACATAATTTACTCAGAGAACATTTAACTTGTACCTCTCAATTTTTAAAAACCTTTCTATTCATTTAAATATTTAAATTCTTAATATTTCAACATATTCAAATGTTTGTTCCATTTTAGTTATTAAGTAGATACAGTCGACCCCGTATAACACTGTTGATTTTTCCGTTTTATATGAATTCCGTGTTGTATGAGTCACTTAGATTTTACAAATACGTGTGCCGGGCTGTGAATGGCTCATGTATTTATAAAATCTAAGTGACTCATACAACATGGAATTCATATAAAATGGAAAAATCAACAGTGTTATGGGGGGGTCGACTGTATAATAATGATCTGTATTTAGATTTGAAAGAACTGATCAAATAAAATAATTTTCTGCTGATTTAAAAGATTGCTTTCCTTGCTGCCATTTGATTGTTCTATGGCTAGGAGGGCTAAGCTGCTGACAACTTAAATATTTATCAAATTTAAGCAGTTAATATTAATTTTCTTGAATTTTAATTTTAAAACAAGTAAAATACTCTGTGCCAAATTGCAACTCCTGACATGTACTCCTTCATACCTCTAAGGTGTGCAGCCGTTGACATCAGCACAATTTTAGAGACGAGACATAGTCTCATTAATAAATATTATATTAAAATTGTTTTATTTCTCAATACATTGATAAGATATATGTGAAACTGCTAAAGCTGTCAATTATAGTTTAATGCAACTGATCACTTTGGAAGATGATAGAGAACAACCTGATGGATCAGAATCGAAGGAGGATCTATCTCTTGAAATTACTGTTCAAACTCAAAAACCTAAAGATTGTGAAGATATCCAATTAGACTTAAGCCCTGTGGTAGAAGTTTTAACAAGGACATTGGATCATGAATCTGTGCATACGAGAATGGCAGTATTACGATGGATTTATCATTTGCACATTAAAATTCCTAATAAGGTATGTTGTTAAAGTAGTAATAATGACTGATATTTGTATCACTTTTGTATCAACTTACTGTAGAATAATTATAATATTGGATCTCAACTTTATTAACATTATGTCACAAAACTAATGAACCAGCAGTAAAAAACAACTACTTACTTTGAGAAGCAAATGTTTTTGTCCATTTTTAAAAGGACATCCTCAGGCTAGTGTTCTAAAATTTGAATTGCACACTTTTGAAACAAATCATAGACTTTACATAATTGATAGTTGCTGATTGGTGGAATGTTTGTATGTAACAACCTGCATGGAATATACTGAACTTCTGTTGAATTTATATATTTTTTCCAAATTTGAGATTGTGCTATTCTCTATAGTTGATGGCTTTTGGGCTGCCCTGTAGATCTTAATTAACTCCAGATATTTGATATGTGATATATTTGCTGTTGTATGTATTATTTTGGCTCAGTTGTAATGGACCTTTATGTCAGGATCCCTAGCATATGTTGACAGGCCAGTGGTTAATAGGCCTTTTGATACGTCAGCTCAGTTTTCTTTTAGACATCATTAGCTTCTATATACAGAGAAATAGCCTGCAACTACAACACCAATGCGACTTTCAGAAGGAGCCCATCCATATTTAATCTAATTAGAAATGCCAAAGATCTGCCAACTTGGCAATATTTGCCAGGGGTATATTCTGTTTCTTTACAGACAAGAGATCCAATGAAAAATTAGAATTTATAGGAGCCACATGTTGGCACATTACCACTTGTCTAAAGGAACATTGAGCTGACATATTAAAAGCCATCAACTAAAAAGAGAATAGCGCAATCCCAAACTTGGAAAAAATATATAAATTCAACAGAAGTTCAGTATATTCCATGCAGGTTGCTACATACAAACATTCCACCAATCAGCATCTATCAATTATGTAAAGTCTATGATTTGTTTCAAAAACGTGCAATTCAAATTTTAGAACACCAGCCTGAGGATGTCCTTTCAAAAATGGACAAAAATTCACTTCTCAAAGTGAATAGTTCTCTTTTTATTGCTAGTTCATTGGTTTTGTGATGTAGTGGATCTCTGATTAATATTACAGTAGAGTCATGAAAACTCGGCACTCGATAACCCGGCAGTCCGGATAACTCGGCCACACCCTGGCAGGGCAAAAAAAACCCCTAGTTAATTAATTTTAATTATAGACAGCTTTATGCCTCATAAAGTATTTTTCTGAGGTCTGTCTTATCAGGTATATTACTGTACACAGTATATTCATTAA
This sequence comes from Centruroides sculpturatus, assembly GCF_000671375.1. Taxonomy (NCBI): domain Eukaryota; kingdom Metazoa; phylum Arthropoda; class Arachnida; order Scorpiones; family Buthidae; genus Centruroides; species Centruroides sculpturatus. The sequence continues at coordinate 393,882 of NW_019386336.1, read as the reverse complement.
TTTTCATTTTCATGTAGTAAAGGCTTTGTGCCTTCATAAAGTACATACTTTTTCTTTGTTTAAGGGTATTTGGGCAGTTTATTCTCTGTTTTATTCTCAAGCAAACAATACATACAAGTACAGTACAGTACAGTATTTTCTGAGGAAACATTCGTACTTATTTTTTTTAACCCCATTTCCGATAACCCGGCATTTTCATAAACTCGCCCATCCTTCGGCCCACATTAGGCTGAGTTTTCGGGACTCTGCTGTAACTAGTATTGGGGTGTTGTTTTTATGTTAATGAATGTGCTGAATAACAATAGATTTTCATCAATTAAAACTGACATTTTATATAAAATTAAAAAGAAATTTCATATTTATGATTTTTCTCAAACTAATTGAAGAGCTTACAGTGGTACCTCAGGATACGAAATTAATTTGTTCCGAAACTGAGATTGTATCATGAAAATGTCGTAAGGTGAATCATTTTTCTCCATACGATTACATGTAAAACCAAATAATTCGTTCTAACGCGAAAAACATACTCAAATTAAAGCCAAGTAATACATTTAAAAAAATAACTGTAGTAAGAAAAACAAATGAAAAATGCGAACTAATGTAACGTCGTATGGTGAGTTTTTGTTCGTATCGTGGAGCAAAAATATGTTCGAATTTCATGTCGTATCCTGAAAATTTCGTATGCTGGGGCGTTCGTAACCTGAGGTACCACTGTATTTCCAAAGTGATGTATCTCCATTTTTTATTTTTTTTGAGTTCATAGCACCAACACATTGATAATATGCTTCTCTATAGTGCTACAAAAAATTTTTTTTTTAAAATGGGTGTTTTTCTGTTGAAAAATGTATCAAAAAATTGGTTTTCTTTCCAAATGTGACGTTTTTCATTTTGTTTTTATTTCCAAACTATCACATTTCCATAACAGCCAATTACAAAGTGTATATTGGTCACATGACTATTTCACAGTAATGACTGCTTTCTGAAGTGCAAGTGCTATTGTGTTTGATTGTTTTCTTAATTTTTCTTTAATAATGGCCACATTTTCTGAAGAAGTTCAAAAAATATTTAGTCAATATACTAGAAAGAGGTTGCGTCTTTATTTTGTAGAAATTTTTATAAGAAAAATCGAAAAATCAAAAAAATTTATTTGTTTTGTGATGATACAGTACACAAAAGAAAAATTATGCATTAGTAATGCTAAGTAAACTTTCAGATATATATAGTGTAATTTTTGAAATTACATATCCAGTGGTGTTCCATATCCATTTGAGATTACATATTTACCCACAGATAGAGCCTTTGGAAGGGTGGAAAAAATGTTAAGAAAAATTGAACTGCTTCTTTTACCATAAGACTACAATAAAATTTTTGAGCATATAGGACACAAATACATGTTCTTGATAAATACTGGCAACTTGGTAATTGGAAACTGGCAATTTATTCACACATTAAGTCAAAAATGGATTTTAAAATATACAAAATGAAAGTAATCAGAATAAAATCTAAATATGTTTGTTGCAAACAGTACTATTCGGATAGATCAGGGATGTGCAAACATACAATCTTAAAAAGAGGTAAAAAAAAAGGTCATATCTATTAGTTGATTTGTTATCATTGAAGAATAAAGTTAAGCTGGAAAAGATAGATGATGTGAAGAAACTTTTAAATAAACTAGGAATAAGTGATTGGCATGATGCAATGACATTTTACAAAAAGCGTTTTCTTGTTTAGAAAGTGACAGAACAATTACAATATGATTTTTATTAATTTTATGTAATCATTAACTTTTTTCTTTCTTCTGGAATTAGTATAGTTTTTTAAACATCATTTTTTATTATTTTCAGTCATATGAACAAGATTTGTATGATTTTAATTTTTGTTTTTATCATATTTTGTATATTCACTTTCTTGTTTTTATATATTAAAAGTTTTGACCATCTATTTGTTGTTTTTATTACATTATCCATTTAAATGCTGCAGTTTTGTTCCAAAGTAGGGTAAGTCCATGATTTGAAGTACAAAAACTACCATTTCCTGGTCGGAGACCTAGCTTTATCAAGGATGAGTCTAAGGAAACGTGTGGGCTTATGCGTTTTTGCAAGGTGAATATCCTAGGCGTGTCTGAGTGAGACCACCACCACTAAGGGGCAGTGGTGGCCTCACCAGACATGCCTAGGATAGTTGCCTTTGCAAAAACGCAAAAGCCCACATCTTCCTTTACTACCATTTCCTTTGCCTCAGGATTTTTTTCACTGTTAAACCTGTATTCAGAATATAAAAATAAAGCTCCGTACCAAAAATTAAGTTTTTTACCTTAACATTTAAAGCAATTATTTAAAATTTGTAGTTTTTGAAAATTTGTATTTCCTGGAGATACGTCACTTTGGAAATAAGCTCTTCAATTACGTTTAAAAATTTTATTTGAATACCTTGACCTGATAATTTTTTTATGTTTTCACTAACAAAGTGTAGTTTCAATATCACTTGATTGTTCATATTTCATGTTTATAATGTATTAAATATCTTTTAATATAAGAAATTCTTGAGCAATAGCTATAAATATTTTTATGAAAATAGAATACAGTCGACCCCACTATAACACAGGTTCATATAGTTCTGATTCCTATATGACGGCGAAAAAATTGCGACAGTATTCATACAAACACGCTAAAAAAACTCGTATAATTCAGTAAAACGTCATCACTGACTCGTATTGTAACAGGATTGCTCGAATCTAGACCAATAGCGGATATTGTAAAAACCATTGAGTTTAAATGAGCAGCAGACCTACTAAAAACCATTTATTATTTAATGTCCATAAAAATTATATTTATATTAATGACGTCTCAAAGTTCAGCGAATTTTTCGCAAAAAAAATAATTTATCAAGAAGCACGCGAGCTCCATTTGATGACAATCTCCACGACAAAAACAAGCTTAAGCAATAGTCGTTGAACAGTGCACACTTGGTAAGTAATCCTACAATTTTTTGTTTATAGCATAGTTTATATGGATTATTCCCAAAAAATTATATGTATTTTGGAAATGTTGAGTCAAATTAGTCTAGAATCAATTAATTTTATGGAAGAAAACCTTTCAAACAGCCGTAGTCTATAAACTACATAGTGCCGGGCTGTGATTGGCTCATGTATTTAAGGACTCTTAGATACATCAATTTCATAAAGAACGGAACATATCTACTGTGTTATAGGGGGTTGACTATATTTATTATTATGTTAAGAGCTATATCATTTATGATAAACAATGTTTATGATGTGATGCAAGACGACATTTAGAACTATTTGTTGAAACATACATTCAATGATTTTTGGTATTGATCAAATTCTTCAGTGCATTCTTGTGAGTATTGCCCAGGGGGTTGGTCTTCAATGCCCCCTAAATTTGCCTTAGACTAAAAAAGCCCCCTTAGATCTCTTCAATACCCACTGGTGGGTGGTACTGATTTTGTTGGAAATTGCTAGTTTAAAGGTTGGAAGTAGTAAGAGCATTTTTCTAAAGCTTTCAATAAATATAATTTACTAAAATTTAAAAATTTTGAAAAATTTTAGTTTGTTTTCATGTATTGTTGTTGTATACATACAACAACAATATATGGTTGTGTTTTAGTAGTATGTATAGTATCTTATATATATATACAAGATACTATACATACTACTAAAACACAACCATACCTTTAAATACAGTGCCAATTTTACTTCTTCAAAGTTTTCGGTCATTTTAAATGCCTTTCCTCAGGATAAAAACTTGCAATTTAAAAATAAGAAAGCTGTCCTCTGGAACATACTGCATCGTAACTCAATTGTCAGGACTTGGTGACTTTACATTATGGGGACTCTCAACATAGTACTATTACATGGATACTACTAATAATAGGTTATTAAATAGTAGTGCTCAGCCAGTGCTGATTTCTCCGTCAGAGCTTTCAGAGTTGAGTGACATTATCATCCAGTATTTATGCTGCTATATACATATAAAAGTTTTAAGTATAATTCTATATTTTTATTTAAAAGAATATTTAAATTTAATGTTAAAAAAATAAGAATAAAACTTATTTGCATTTGAAATTAATTTAAATTTTTTAACATTATAGATATTTTGTCATGTTGATGTTATATTTCCTAAACTGTTACAAACTCTTTCTGATCAGTCTAATGAGGTAAGAACAATTTATATATTATTGCTATTAAAATAAAATTTATTTTAATAATTAGGAAAATTTAAACTTTGCTCAATTATTATTACAAATATAAATAAATTACAGGATGGCAGTTAATTATCATACATATAGAATAAATACTAAACTAAAAATAATTGTCTTCATCTTTTTCATCTTTCAAGCCTTCATCAAACTATTTTTGGAACCTGAAAATGTGAAGAAGGATGAAAGTTTCAAGACACTTTTATTTTTAAAAGATAATCAATTATTATATTCAATTAGAAGAACTATAAAAAAACAAATAAAAAAAATTATATAAGATAAAACAAACTTTATCTTTAAAAATTTCACATTTTTTTTTTATTTTATAATTAAGCAGTTTTTAATATAATATAGATTTTGTTAAACTGGATTGGTCTCATTTTATAGCTGAACTATTTATACTTATTTTTTAAAACATATTTTATATTCTTTATTCCTGATGTAACAATATATAAATCTTACTTGATCATTACAAAAAAAACACAAAATGCTTTCTAATATCTTACAAATTTGGTAACAGTCAGATTGAAAGAAAATATAAAATTCTTTTAATTAAACTTCTTTATTTTCAGATTAAGTTGTTTAAAAAATTAAACTTGAATGTGAGTTAATATGCTAAACTATTAAAAATAAATAATAAAAATTAATTTGTTACAGTCTAAGTAAAAAAAAAAAAAAATAAAGGTATTTATATCTGTAAATTGAAAATTCAGTAGTGTATCATATAAACAATTCCTGATTCACTGAAATTATCTGTAAAATTGTTGAATTTTTTCTAAGATTAACATTAAAATATTTCATATAATGAAATTTTAAATGGTATTACATATTTGTATAAGTTGCTTAAATATGCTTAAATACGAGTATCCCTCATATAACTTGGTAGATATGTTCTGAAAAAGCTCTATTATGTGAATCCATGCTGTACAAAACAAAGAACTAATGCAAAACATAGCGTTATGTTCCAAAAGTTAACAAAAGTGTACTATTATTTTTAGTTACAAAAAGAAATATGTTTATTAAAGTAATCAATACTTTATTTCCAATCAATAATTAACTAACAACACAATTAAATGTATTGTTAATGTTTTTATCTTCACGACTAGGTGCATAGATAGACACAGCGCATTTCTACATCATTATTTGGAATATCCTATGGGCCGATACGCATTTTGGGCATAAGCCCCTCATCTGTCGGCATGACTTCTGGGATTTCTTATAGGTAGTGTTGACACGTATACATTCCGTTTAAAATTACTTATTTACAGTTAAAATAAGTAATATTTACAGTTAAAATAAGTCATTTTAAACGGAATGTATACATGTCAACACTACCTACAAGAAATCCCAGAAGTCATGCCGACAGATGAGGGGCTTATGCCCGAAACGTGTATTGGCCCATAGGATATTCCAAATAAAGATGATATAGAAATGCCCTGTGTCTATCTATGCACCTAGTTGTGAAGATAAAAACAGATAAAAGAAGACATGGTTTCAGAATACACAATGTATTGTTAATATTAATTTTAGTTAAACGAGGCCATTTGCTTTTGTTAAAGTATCATCATCAACTGAGCTTTTTTGTTGAACTTGATCAGAAATATGAGCAGTGTCTTCATTTTTTTCATTTTTATCATAATTTTCTATGGATGACAAAATAAAAATATGTTATTAATTGATAAATTGTTCTAGCAGGTCATGTTTGTTTAGTTGAGTACCAAGCAATTTTTTCCAGAGTTTGTGCTTGAGTACCAAATTGTTCAAAATAAAGCAGTATCATAAACTGTTCCCAACTGGAACAGTTTGAGATACCGCTGTATTTCTTTTATTTTTATGAATGATTACTTACTTACGTTGAAAAAAGTTTAACAACACTTACCTAAATATGTTTAAATAAACTTTACTAAATATGAAGATTAATTTATAAAAAGAAACACAGTGACAGTCTTAAGGGCTAGAGTCTGGAAGCAACAATGACACCCAGTTGATAGGAAAGGTAGGACAAGAAAGAAAAAAATTCTATCAGTTTTCATTATAGTAAACCTGATGAAAGGCACAAAACAAATTGAAAATTTCAATATTCTAAAATCCATTGGCAAATTTGAAACAACATGCATGCTTACTTGAATAAAAAAAAATATAGACTAATGAAGTTTGCACTTAAAAATTGTGAAATTTGTACGGAGGATTTCCAAAACCATGTTGTAAGAAGGATATCTGTATTTGATCAGGAAACATTTTAATGGAGAATTAAAATTATAATAATCAAAAAAATTATACTGTTAAGTTTTAAAGTGACCTTTGAACTTTGGATAGTGACCAAAGAAACACATAAACATCGTTTGACAAACAAAATGATTTAACAAAATAAAACCATTACTACTAGACCCCAAGATATTAGTCAATCCAGTAAGATACAAATCGAATTTGCATATGTGCCAACAGTCATAGACTATTATAACTAATTTACACAAAAATTCCCAAATACCAAATCAAACTAAATTACAATAGTGGAACCAATAATAACTGAGTTACAATTACATCTAAAACTCCTTAACTAAATATACAAACAATGACTTGCCAGTAGTGGCCGAACACTTCAAGTCTCAGCATCGTAGTTTCTTTTAAAAATGTCTATCTTGATCTGGTGCCACTCTCACTCAAGCTTGGGGACATCTTCCACAGTTCCTCAACCTTGGTCCTCCCAAGTTCTCGTTTTTGTTCTCATCCAAAACTTTACCCAAAGTGAGCTCTTCTCCATTCGAGACCCTCAAATATTTCCTTTCCGTTGTCCAGACCAGTTCCCCTCAGCAGGGGTTTTTAATTCAACACTGAACAATAGAAATGATCTGGACATGGTTACAAACAATGGCATAATAGCAAGGTTGAGGCCAAAGTTTTAAATTGAAAACATGTATGTTGAATGTTCACTGCTGCTTTCCTGTAAGCCTAGAAGTTCGACAATGATGTTTGGATAGTCAGTGGAATCATGCTTGACATTCCAAACATCATTGTCAAACTTCTAGACTTACAGGAAAGCAGCGGTGAATGTCCGACGTACATGTTTTCGCATTTAAAACTTTGGCCTCAACCTCGCTAATGCCTGACAAAGTGTGGAAAGAGCATATGAATTGGGGTGGACAGAGAAGACAAGAAAAAACATGGCAGCCACTACAATACACTATTTAAATGTGCTAAATATTGTAAAAATATTAAAAATTTTCTGATTTAATATGATTTTGATCACTCATGATATATTGAAGAACAATATTTAATATTTTATTTTCAGATGTTGTTTTACATTGACACAGCCAATCAGAATAGCAATTGTCTAGTCTTTGTTTAACAGTTTGATATTTTAACAATAATTGTAAAATCCTATAAAAAGCACTTATTTAGGATTGGATAAACTTTCTAATGATAAGTTAGATTTATAGAATATATTTTTATATTTTTTACATATTTAGCTAGATTGTGTATAATGTAATTCAAATATAATCCATATTTTGAATTTTTTTTTTAACTTTAAAATTTACAGTATATATATTCTCCATCTAATTAGGTAATTTTGCTGGATTTAGAGGTTCTTGCAGAAATATCATCATCATCTGCTGGACTGAAAGAAGATAGATTAAGAAGTGTAACTGTTCCATCTCCAATAAAAGATATTGTCAAGCAAACTCCTAATATGAATAATTATTTTACTAAATTCATGGTATCACTACTAGATATTTTTAGTACTGATAATACTCTGCTTGAAGATCGAGGGTCATTTATAATAAGGTAAGATGTAATATTTAAATGTACATTTTAAAAATAAGATTTAACATATTCGTTATTAAAGAAGTATATTAGAATTCTTAGCATGCATTGTATAACAATGAATGTATCAATTAAATATAATTTTGGTCTAAGGGCAAAATAAAAAATTTTCATAAGGAATATTTTACTTTAGAGCATTACTGTGCTTCCAAATAAACTTTGATGTTATGAAATGTTCCTAAAATTGAAAAATTATATATAAAAATAATAAATCTTGAATATGTATTGGTATTGTTACTTGTAAAAATTTTTAACATGCATGATACTAATGGTAAATGCCATTTGTGTTAAATGATGATATATTAAAATTAAGTTATTGTTCATTTTATAAGTTTATCTTTAGGACCAGTCATTAGTTAATCTCAGATTATATTACAATGTTTTATCACTATGCATTTTAAGAAATAATATTTTTGTCAATAATATATAATTGCTATTAAGTTTAAAAGCTCATAAAAATAAATTAAAATATTTATACTGATGGAGTTGGAATTTTCTAATTTTACTTAATTGTACTGTGAGTGAGTACATAAAAATTTGAATTTCCCTTCTTTTCTGACTTATGGAGGCATAAAACTTTCTGAACTCTAAAACATTTACTAAAATGAAATAGAATTAAAATAAAAGGTTAAAAAAAACAAACCAGTTTTTTCTTTGAGAGAAACCTTTTTTATTACATTGTATTTATCCCTAAATGCATTTCACCAGTACACTGGCCTCTTCAGTAAGGCTCAAAATATACAATACAATTTGGTTTGCCAATCACATGTAATGATAGCTATTATGATTGGCAAACTGAATTGTATTGTATATTTTGGAGCCCTACTGAAGAGGCCAATGTATCAATACTGGCGAAATGCATTTAGGGATAAATATGATGTAATAAAAAAAGATTTCTCTCGAAGAAAAAACTGGTTTGCTTTTTTAACATTTTATTTTAATTCTATTTATTTTAGTAAATGTTTTAGAGTTCAGAAGGTTTTATGCCTCCGTAAGTCAGAAAAGAAGGGAAATTTGAATTTTCATGTACTCACTCACAGTACAATTAAATAAGGTTTAAAAGCTCATTTATAAGAAACATTTATTTAAAGAAAGTAACTTTAAGAAAAGACAACTAATTTATAGAAATGATTTATTTATTAATTTGATTCATTACAGGCAGTTATGTTTGTTATTGAATGCTGAAGATATTTATCGCACACTTTCAGAAATTTTGCAATGTCATAGTAATCTACGATTTGCATGTCATATGGTTCAAACATTAAATACAATTTTACTGACATCAACAGAATTATTTGAGTTGAGATTTCAATTAAAAGAATTACAGACAGAGGTATTGTTATTTTATTTATTACTGAAATTTTAAATGTATATATTTAAATATTATAGATTATATAAATATAAATTTCTATATCTTACGAGGGCTGTTCGGAAAGTTTGCGGCCTCACATAGAAAAACAAACAAAATAATGTTAAAACTTTTTTTATTTTTCAACGTAATCTCCTCTGTTAGCAATGCACTTATTCCAGCAATGTTCTAGCTTTTTTATGCCATCACAATAGGTCGATTTGTCAAGGTGTGCAAAATACTCGTTCACTTCAGAGATGACTTCGTCATTTGAGTGGAATCTCTTTCCAGCCAAGAATTTTTTTAGGTTTGGAAAAAGGTGGAAGTCACTGGGGGCCAAATCAGGTGAGTACGGTGGATGTGGAACTAATTGGAAGCGAAGTTCGTTTATCTTTTGTTCAGTGATTCTGGCGGAATGTGCAGGTGCATTATCGTGGTGGAACAGAACTTTTTTCTTCTTCAAGTGTGGCCTCTTTTCTTCGATTTCTTTCTTCAGTTTTTCCAAAAGTTCACAGTAATAGACAGCATTAATGGTCTTTCCTCTTTCTAGGTAGTCAATAAAGATGATGCCTTTAGCATCCCAAAAAACCGAGGCCATCACTTTACCCGCTGATGGAACTGTCTTTGCCTTCTTTGGTGGTGGCGAACTGTGGTGTTTCCATTGCTTCGACTGTTCTTTTGTTTCAGGAGTGTAGTAATGGATCCACGTTTCGTCAGTAGTCACAAACCGACGCAAGAAATCCTGTGGGTTTTTCTGGTAGAAGTCCAAACACTCCTTTGACATCAAAGTGCGAACACGTTTTTGCTCGGCGGTCAGCAGATGCGGCACCCACCTTGCTGAGACCTTCGTCATACCCAAATCTTCGGTTAGGATGTGGTGCACTCGGTCGACAGAGATGCCTGTTGTCTCAGCTATCTCACGCGTTTTCAAACGGCGATCTGCTAATACCAAATCGTGAACTTTGTCGATGTTTTCTTCAGTGACAGCAGTTGACGGCCGTCCGCTGCGAGGGTCATCTTCCACACTTTCTCTGCCAGATTTAAAAAGGGCTGTCCATTTTTTCACAGTGGTGTACGAAGGAGCAGACTCTCCTAAAACTTCATCCATGTCAGCTTTGATTTGAGATGGGGTCAACCCTTTTTTCGTCAGGTATTTTATGACCGCACGAGTCTCCGTCTTCTCCATTTTTGACAAAGCATGTGCACACTGACTATCTGCTAAGCTGTCGTGGCAAAACTTTTTGACAAATCAAGCGGAAATTGGTATCGTATCTTTCGCAAGGATGGCTGAATTATTCCCGCCAAAAATTAAATTGATCGCAGCGCCGCATATAGGCAAGGCCGCGAACTTTCCGAACAGCCCTCATATATTCTAATAAATATTTATGCTAGTGAGTAACAGTCATAAGAATATTTTGATTAACTCTATTTATTTATCATTTCACATAATGCTTATATATGTGTTGATTGAAATTTTAATCAAACTTTGTCAAAATTTAAGATACCTCAATTTAGAAATAAATGACTTATAATATTTTATATATATACTTAGTTCTTCTTGAGTCATAGTACAGAAGTTCTATGCACAGTCATACATAAACATATAATTTCTGTTAATATTTTGTCATATCTCAAAAACCTAGTAAAACTAAAATTAGCATAGGAGAAAAAAACATAACATACATTTGATTTAAAAAGCTTTGCAGATGTGATCAAATAATAATAAATAAATGAATATTTATCTTTCTAGAACAAATGATGAAAAAGTAACTGTAAAAATCCATGAACTTGAAATGTTTTGCATATCTGTGTATACACTAATTGTATTTATGTATTTTACAAAAAAATGCTTTTGTGATAAAATATTCAATATGGATTGTATTGACTTCTGTTGAAGTTAAATTTGATTAAAAAATAATAATAATAATTCAGCAACTATTTAAGCAATAGTAACAATATAAATTAGAAAATATTTGTTTGTGTGTGGTTTGTAATTACATCAGTTTAACATAACATATGCTTTGCAAATTATTCAAAATTATTGAGATATCTATTTCCATATAGATGACATTGAAGTATAAAGAAAGTGTAAATGTAGAAAGTGCTATAAAGATTTAATATTTACTTTATTTTCAATACAGTCGACCCCCTCCTATAACACTGTTGATTATTCTGTTTTATATGAATTCAAGTCACTTAGATTTTACAAATATGTGTGCTGGGCTGTGAATGGCTCACGTATTTGTAAAATCTTAAGTTACTTGTACAACATGGAATTCATATAAAATGGAATTATCAACAGTGTTATAGGAGGGTCGACTGTATCTCTCAACAATTTGTGTAAAATTTGATTTTTCAGTAAGATGATTTTTTATATTGTAATGAGAAAGTAGTGAATTTTCAATATTTAAAATTGTATGTTTATATCTTACTATAATTAATTATAGTATGCATAATTTTAATTTAATAATTCACAGTTTTAATGTCATATAATTGCCATATCTAATAATTTCTATGAATAATTTCAAAACTTACAGAATTAGTTACAGAACTCTCACAGCTCTTGCTCAACATATTTTTATACAGATAGAAAATATTAACAAAATATCAAAAAATCCCAAGCTTTTATGTGACAAGTTTTTATTATATTAAGTCAGTATTGTAGATTTCTGGATGTAAGATGCAACACGTTCAGTTGTCGTCCACTGAATGATGATAACTTTCCAAAAAAACCACAGGTTAAACTTACTTGTAGTTAAAACTAGTTTATTTACAAATTTACACAATATACAATATTAAAATGGTTTGTTACCACTATACAAGAAGAGATCACAACAAGATCATTATAGATTTTAGCAATGTTGTTTGTGTGGATAAATCTTGGCACAAATCTTTATTGAGCAAAGAGATAAAGTTCACTTCTGAAATGTCTTTAAGAAAATCAAAGTTAAGAAATTCCAATGACTGAGTAAGTTCTGCAGAACATATCACGGTCTGCATGGTTTAGTGAGAGTGTATGTTACTCATTTACGTAAGATTGCTGGTTCATGTTTTGATGAATGAACTTTTTCCAAATCAATGCAATTTTTACTTAAAATAATTGTAAATTAAATGGATTTATACATTAACTATTTATTTTCTATTAAAAATGTGCAATTGAAAATTTCTTTGAAAATTTTTTCACAACTGTTCATTAAAAATAAATTTAAAGTTTGTTTTTTAAAACTCAAATAATTAATTATTTTATAGTTTATGATTTTATTATTTTAGAGTTACAACTTTAATTTATGTTTATGGTCCATTTGTTTTATTAGCTATGAAAAGGAAATATATATACATGTATATATGTGCTTATGATTAATTAAACAATGAGAAACCAGAGAAGTGATGTTGAAAGGTGATTGTTTATTATCATATATAACAATTCAATGTGATATGGGAGTTAGTCATAACTAATAATTTTTAAAATTTATTTAATTACTTCAAGTATCAAATTGTTTATGATATTTAATAAAATTTAAAGCATTTTATATTCCTAAATGTAAATGCTTTAAATTTATTTTTAAGACACCAGTTCTAAAAACAAATTTTCAAAGAAAGAAATTGCACATTTTTAAATAGAAAATAAATATTTAATGTATAAATCCATTTAATTTACAATTATTTTAAGTAAAAATTGCATTGATTTGGAAAAAAGCTCACTTATCAATATATGAACCAGTGATCTTGAAAATATGCATAAGGCACACTCCCATCAAACCATGTGGTCTTTGATATGATATGCTTTGCAAAACTTACTCATAAGTTGCTTGGATTTTTTACTTCAATATTTTTGAAAGTGTTTGAGAAGTGCATTTTGGCTCCTTTGCTCAATAAAGATTTGTACCAAGGTTTTCCTACACAAACAATATTATTTAAATCTGTGATGACCATGTCATGACCTCCCCTTGTATAGATTCAAACAAGACCATTCTCACAGGAGCTTGAGTAAGGAGTTTCAGGTCAACTAAATTAACTGCAGGGATATTTAAATCATAAATGCTACCTTTCTGTCTGCCTGCTAGGGTATAGCTGTTGTCATCTTCCTGTGAAACATGGCCAACCTTTAAGACATGGAAATCTTTACACTTTCTGACTTGCTATGAAGTCTTGGGGTCCGTCTCAACCTTTATCAAATTTAATGCTCTTGTGTGCAGATAGTATTACTGATGATCTAGTCCCATAAACCTTCCACTTTAACTTGCTTCCTCCTAGATCAGCAAGTCTCTGATCAGCTTTCCTCATTTGCCTCCTTTTAACTTAGGTGATTCAACCAATCAAGGATCAAGAAGTCTTCCATGGGAAGCCTTAATTGTAATTAAGTGCCAAGTAGATGTGAAATACTCCTTTTTATACTTGAAAGAATTTGTTGTTGTACTTTACTCATTTGTCACATTCCAATTAATGAAAAATCTTTTGAGTTTAAACCTGAATCAATGATATAATGCTAACTCGAAAACATTAGTTAATAACTTTTATTGGATTTAAATGGTTGTATTAGTCATTATGTCATCCAATATACCCTTTTAAACTTCTCTTTGTTTCCCACTTTTAGGCTTACAAGAGTGACATCCAAGCTTTGACATTCTGGATTTTGCTGAAACTTTAAAACATTTTAGTACCCCTCTTTTGCCAATGAATAGCAATATAACTCATGTCAATGAATAGTAGTTAATGAGAAATGATTGTTTAAACTTTTCTATGTGCTCTATATAGAATATTAAGTTCTGTAAACAAATTGTAAGAAGTAAGCTTGGACAAGTGAGTAAGGCACCATGTTGAAAATTTGATATTGCCAGTTCAACTTGCTTTTTACCAACTTTTTTCCCACAATTTTTTTCTGAAGTGTGTAATCCAGTGAATTATTAGAAAATATATTTGACCTAAAAATACTATTTTCTAGTTATTAAAACATTTGTGTAGTTTCAATAAATAAAAATATACTCTTCACATTAATAATTGTTCATGAAATAAATAAAACTCTTTTGACATTAAAATTAGCACTTCAATGATAATAAAATAATAAATAAATAAAATTGAAGATAGTTTGTTTTAAAAGGAACCACCATTTATTCACTTTCAAAGTTCCGGAATACAGTCGACCCCCCTATAATTACGATTCCTATAAAACTACGAAAAAATATACGTATTTTGGAAATATTGAGTCAGATTAGTGTAGAATCGATTAATTTTATGGAAGAAAACCTTTTAATCAGCCGTAGTCCGTAAACTTGACACGTGTCGGGCTGTGATTGGAACGACTTGTAAGAAATCGGATTCCTAATAAATTGGAACGTATCTATATCTTATAGGGGGTCGACTGTACAAACTTTTGATGGCTGACCTTTCTCTGTAGGATACTTGGTCTTCAAAATTAAAACTTCCCTTACCTTTTTATTATCCCTAAGGTGGTTATTATTGTTGAAGTGCTAATTTTAGTATTGTTAAAGAATTTTAATGCCAAAAGATATTTCATTTGCGTAGTTTTAAACCAAAAATGCCAGAAAAGTATTGATTCACTATTTACAGTTGTTGGTTTAAAAATATGCAAATGATTTTAATAACTAGAAAATAGTATTTTTGGGCCAACTATAATTCACTAAATTTAATTTAATCCATCCAACTTTGACATCAGTTATTAAAATGTTATATAAAAAAGTTTGGAAAAATTATATTTGAGGCAGAGCATTCACAAAAACTCTTTTATGTAGCTTACAGAATTGTGCTCATTCTCAAAATATGTTTGATCAGTTTTGATTAAACTTTGCCAATTTCCATTAATTGTGATGAGGAATCCAAAATATAATAAAAAATGGGTGGTCCATGACGTAGTTTTCAAGATATAAGGTCAATAACACAAGCGCCAAACCACCAATAACACCAAAGCAATATTGCACAAATTGTGCGACTTTGTCATGCAATGTTCCACGTTCACTAGCTGTTTTTAATGGACTTATAGACTTGAGTCCATTCTCAAAATTTAATGGGCCGATTTTGATAAAACTTTGCCATTTTCTATTAATTGCAATGAAGAATTCAAAAATGTAATGAGGGTCCATTTAAATGTAAAAAATGGGAGTCCATCCATGACTGTCACTTTAATACATTTATATATCAAAAATGAAATGTCCATGATCTCTGACATGACTGACATGCCTAATGGAAGTTAGACCTAGGGATCAAAAATAAAAACAGCATTGTGTGCACTTAACAGAAAATAGGTGTGAAAAACAAACAAAACACAAGAAGAAAGCAATTGATAGTGATTGCTTTGTTCTTGGATCGCCTCGGCAAATGCAAGGATTATTTCTCTGTACCTGGTCAATGCAAAGATTGTCTCCGCAATGGCCAGCAGGTACAAGGATAGCCTCTTTTTTGGCAGCAAGTGTAAAGTTCACCTGTCCTCATCCATCAGGTACAGAGATTGCTTCTTTCTTTTTGGCTCTACCTCAGTTTTATTGTGATATAGCAAAGTCATGCGATGTCTTAGTTAATATTCATTTGTATTAAAAAAAAAAACTATAATACTAATTTTGAGAAAGTAATTTATCTTTGTATAATTAAAATATCAAATTTAGAATATAATTTTTGTTAATTCTGTTTATTTTGTTTATCAAGTATTGTGAAAATATAATAATAATAGTTTTTATTTTAATCTTTTTACTTCTTATCATTAATTGTTTATTTTTAAATTTCTTAATTTAAACCCGAAAATTTAGATATAATAATGTAGAAGAAAACATATAAATAATTTTATTCTATACTCTGGATAAATGATTAGTTTAAGTAATTTAAACTGAAATAAAATTTTTAGCTTTTAGAAAATGGGAATTTTTATTTTTAAAATAAAATAAAAATTATTTTAAATATTTAGTGTTATTCATATTATCTATTAGCTTTTTCAATAATTACTGATATTTTTGAATTTTAATTGTATTGATAATTATTTGATTTATATTTTTCAGGAAAGTAGATCTCTCTTCTGTTGTTTATATCGGTCCTGGTGTCATAGTCCTGTTGCAACAGTTTCTTTGTGTTTTCTTACACAAAACTATGAACATGCTTGTAAATTATTACAGCTGTTGTATCCTATTTTGAATATACTAAAGACAATATTTGGTTGTTAAAACTCTTAGTCTTAAGAATTAAAATAATTTGAGAGTAATGTTTAGAGCTGATCATTTTAGTAATCTGGGAAAAATGTGGTAAAGAAACATTTTAATCAAGTATTGCTTGACATAATAATTCAAACTTGTATACTTATAGTTTGGAATATCTAAAACTATGAGCATTGTTGTGTAATTGAATATTGTAACAGTTATAAATTGAATTTGTGAAAAATTTATATTAAGTAATTAATAAATTTTTTACTGTAGCAGATTGATTAATATTTTGAATGAAAATTAAATGATTATTTTCTATATAAGAAATTATAGATACAGGATTTTTTTCTATACTTTTAGATGCTGTTTAGTTACCAATAACTTCATAGAATAAGATAAAATATTTGCTTTAATTTTATGAAAATTTAATTAATATAGTTTTGAAGTCAAATTGTATTGTTTAATATATTTTTTTATTCATTTTATCATTATCTTCAGAATAAATCAAGTCTAGAAATTCTAGAACAGGGTTCCCAACAGGATCAATGAAAATTTGAGTGGATTGATACAACTTTGCAAGTATAAAAAAAATGTATTTAAAAATATTAAATTTTGCACATTTTTTTTGCTCTTAAATAAATGTAGGAAGGTGATTTTAAAAATTATGTAAGAGGCTACAGCATATATATAATGTATATAGTATTGTAACAAATCTCGGGATATTTTTCATGGTGTGACACTAGTGAACAGTAGTTGAAAAGTGGAATGTGACAACTGCAAAAATCTCTGGGCTAGGAGAGAGATTAGTAATGTACTAAAAATTGTTTCAAATATGTTGTAAGTTTCAGATAAAGTATAAGAACATTGATAAAGTGTTGTTACAGTATAGTATAATATTGAAGGGAGTTGGTGGAAAAAATTTTATACAAAAAAGTTGAGAACCCTGTTCTAGAACATTGAACATTCTCAAATATTCATTTTAATATATTAGTTTTAAGGAATACAACCAACCCAATAATAATTTTGAATATCAAATGAACAGTTAGATTTCTGTATTAGGCTATTAATGCTAAATAATTACTAAGAAATTTGGTGAGAGGTAGAAGGTTAGGCTGCCATCTCCTGTTAAATTTAATAATTATAAATAAATTTATTTTATTTTATCTATACTTCTATACTAATATTATAAAGAGGTAAAATTTGGATGTAGGAGGTAATCTCCGAAACTACTCATCTGATTTCCAAAATTCTTTCACCAATACTTAGAATGGACCTTCAAGGTGGACATAGGCTGTATATTATTCTGTTAAACATTCATATAAATTAAAAGATATAATCTAGGTAAACGTTATATTTTTGGTGTCAGCAGGTGGTGAGGGGCAAGACACATACGTATATGAGATAGATAACAACTGTGCGGTGCAGTTGCATGATCGGCGAGATACACAGTGCACATGTCCAAACTTATAGTATATAAAGTTGACACGGGGAATGCATGCACATAAGTTCACTTTATTCAAACTCTTAGTCTTAATGTTCAATTTTATGTTTGAATTTATATTTATGAATGATTTGAGAAGATCCAACTTATTTTTCGAATTTAGTAAACTAGAAGAACCCAGTTACAAAAACGTTTGTTATTTATCACTTAGTGGTACTATGCACTGGTTAGTGGTTGCTGTGAATCTTAATTATCGTTATCCCAATGTGGTAAGCAGATATCTAAAAATTTTCTAATTTGTCTCGGAAGAGGGGAGACCTAATTCTTGCACTCAGTGAAAACAGGTAAGATCAGCTATAATCTAATGATCTTAATCTTTGCTATCATTTTTGTTCGAGCAACGCCAGGCTCTTCTGCTAGTTTTAGAATATTCTGGAAGAAAAGATTCGTCCAGAGCAGGACTTGAGCCTGCAACTGCTACTTACCATGCAGGCACATTGTCAGTTATGCCCCTGGACCTTCATTTGATATTCACTTCCAGATTAATTAATTAAATAACTAATTTAGCTATCATATTGGTTGACCAATATAGTATTATAACTAAATAAGTTAATTAGTCTGGAAGCAAAGATTGAATGGAGGTCCGGGTAGCATAACTGACAATACATCTGTATAGTAAGCAGGAGTTGTAGGTTGGAGTCCCACTCTGGGTCAATCTTTTCTTCTAGATTATTCTAAAATTAAATTAATTTATTTGTAATTATTAAATTTAATAAGATGGCAGCCTAACCACCTACATCCTCCCAAATTACTTAGTAATTATTTAATTTCAATAGTTTAAAAATGGAGTAAAGTCTTCAAAACAAACACAAAATATCAAAAGAAAAGCAGTAAACAGTGTATTTTAATTAAACAATTTATATATAAGAAATTATAGATACAGGATTTTTTTCTATACTTTTAGATGCTGTTTAGTTACCAATAACTTCATAGAATAAGATAAAATATTTGCTTTAATTTTATGAAAATTTAATTAATATAGTTTTGAAGTCAAATTGTATTGTTTAATATATTTTTTTATTCATTTTATCATTATCTTCAGAATAAATCAAGTCTAGAAATTCTAGAACAGGGTTCCCAACAGGATCAATGAAAATTTGAGTGGATTGATACAACTTTGCAAGTATAAAAAAAATGTATTTAAAAATATTAAATTTTGCACATTTTTTTTGCTCTTAAATAAATGTAGGAAGGTGATTTTAAAAATTATGTAAGAGGCTACAGCATATATATAATGTATATAGTATTGTAACAAATCTCGGGATATTTTTCATGGTGTGACACTAGTGAACAGTAGTTGAAAAGTGGAATGTGACAACTGCAAAAATCTCTGGGCTAGGAGAGAGATTAGTAATGTACTAAAAATTGTTTCAAATATGTTGTAAGTTTCAGATAAAGTATAAGAACATTGATAAAGTGTTGTTACAGTATAGTATAATATTGAAGGGAGTTGGTGGAAAAAATTTTATACAAAAAAGTTGAGAACCCTGTTCTAGAACATTGAACATTCTCAAATATTCATTTTAATATATTAGTTTTAAGGAATACAACCAACCCAATAATAATTTTGAATATCAAATGAACAGTTAGATTTCTGTATTAGGCTATTAATGCTAAATAATTACTAAGAAATTTGGTGAGAGGTAGAAGGTTAGGCTGCCATCTCCTGTTAAATTTAATAATTATAAATAAATTTATTTTATTTTATCTATACTTCTATACTAATATTATAAAGAGGTAAAATTTGGATGTAGGAGGTAATCTCCGAAACTACTCATCTGATTTCCAAAATTCTTTCACCAATACTTAGAATGGACCTTCAAGGTGGACATAGGCTGTATATTATTCTGTTAAACATTCATATAAATTAAAAGATATAATCTAGGTAAACGTTATATNTATACATGACGGTTACGTATTCCGTTAGAGCTTTTAAAGTTTTAAATCGTTTCGTAAAAGCATTTTCTGTTAAAACGAGATTGTCCACAATTATACATTTGCCTTTCCTGTTTATTCTCGTGACATTTTTCATTGCTCTATTACCATCCACAGATATAACTAATAACATACTTAAAACGTTATTCAATTTATAAAATAGACTACGAACTACAAACAATGGAGAATTTTGATTTTATACCTGCGACATTGAAAAAAGATTTTTCGTCACTTGTAACTTCCACAATTTTGTGTGCTATTCTTTCGTCTTTAACCGTCCTTGCGGATTCATACGGTGCAATTCTCAACTTTGAATTTACAATTCCTTGCTATAGGGAATTATTTGTGTATAATACTGTATATAAATATTTTCTTTAAAATCAAAACAGTGGTGATCTGGAAGTAACTGTAGATTTTCTTACTGAAATTGATAAACTAGTACAGTTAATAGAATCTCCAATTTTTACTTGTAAGTATTAGTAAATCTAAAATTTTTAAACTTTGAATTTACACATTTTCTCTATTTAGATTTAAGGCTTCAATTATTGGAACCTCAACAAAATAGATATCTGGTGAAGAGTCTATATGGATTGTTGATGTTACTTCCACAAAGTGATGCTTTCCATACGCTACGTCACAGACTTTCTTGTGTGCCTAATATCCAGTTTATGCCACCAATGGACAAGTAAGAATATTTTAATTATATTAAAATTATTAAATATTAAGTTTTGTGTTTGAATGAGAATATTTTGAAATATTATTTTAGAAATGCAACCGATGAAACACCTCCACCTGAAATTAATTTTGTAGAGTTGCTGCAGCATTTTCAAGATGTTCAAAATAAACACAAACACATTCAACATTTATCAAGATTTAATGAACCTTGTAGATAACGTTTGTGATATCACAGATATTAAGTTATATAAATATGCATATAAATTTATGTATAACAGTTGAAATTTATTTAAAGAGATTTAGTATTTATATAAAATTATGATAAATAAAATTGGCATTTTTAATATTACAATGTGAAGATTTATTTATAAATATAAACAGAAAATTATAAATAAAATTATAGAATATTAAAATCGGATGTTTTGATAGTAGTTACCATTTTACTGCAAAGTTTAAATACCAAAACAGAAATGGCAGAGACTTTGATGGCTTAGAGTACATTCATATTTATATTATACAAGTTATTTGGGATATTTTAATTTTAATATACATTGTTATACAGTTATAGATTTATTGATTAAGATTTAAGTATTTATGTGGTGTTGACAATTTTAGTAAATTATTAATAGACATCAGTTATCAATAAGTCAAGATGTGACTATATAATCTAAGTTTTAGTCTTAATGGGATTTATTATATATTTAATAATCTATACAGATATATATATCTTTAAATGCAATGTTTCTTCTTACCTGTTTTAACAGGAAAGGAAAAGGTGATCAGTGACCCCAACCTTTGCCTACGGTCACCCTTATTCCCAGGACTTATGATAATTTTGTAACATGTCAGTTAGACTTTTTTTTTTAGTTTGTATGATATGCTACCTTACCTCCAGTGGCCCCCTGCCATCCACTTGCTTCTTTTCTCCCCCCTAGATTTACTCATTGCCCACAGGTTGTGGTAGCATCCACTTTGGGAACTACTTTTCTAGACAAATGAAAACATTTGTGATAGTAAAAATAATTGCTTTTAATTAATTTTTTTTTTTAAATTGATAGTCAAAAATGGATCTTCCTGCATAAGAACAAAACTGGCTTTATGATGGAATACAAATCACAATTCAAGTGGTAATTATACTGTATTTCTAATTATCAATTAATATAAATAGGAATTTATAAAGCATAAATTGGTTTAAAATTTTTTTATATACACAAGTTATATTACAAACTGATTAAAAGTATAACAATAATGGATTCAAGTACAGTAAATATTACATATTAACTTGTAACATATTGGCTGCATTCATCAGAGTCAACAACTGTAATTGAGCAAAGGTGTTTCAATCGGTAGCTGTTATGTAGTTGCATCTGCTGAATGATGAGTGACATATGTGCTGGAACAGGAAGCAGCTATCATTAGTCAGTTTCAGCTAGCAATAGGTAGCATGAATGAAAGACACTACTGAATGTGATGTCAAAACACCAAACATGTTCTGAAACAGCACTACTGTAGAGGGAATTCAGCAGAAAAATACTCAACAGCTTAGAACTGTTCAGTCTGCTGAATGCAGCCATTAAATATTTTCTTTGAAGAGTTGTCAAACTTCTTGTAAGTAGGAGATTTTTCATCATTATGATATTGCTTGAAGATTAATGGAAGTAGGAAAGAAGTGATTAGGAGAATTTCCAGAATCCCCTGGAGATAATGAAACATGAACATTGTTAGATAGAGAACCCTGAAGAGGAGAATTAAAATGATTAAATCCTTGAAATCCTAATATTGGATTATGATAGATATCTCTCTCAAATAAAGCATCACTCATTTGCTGGTGTGGATATGTGAAATCATCTCCTTCAGGGAATGTACCTCCACGTAAAATTTCAAAATTTCCACTTCCCAATGCCACTCTACCAGCTTTATTCTTGTGATATGATTTTTCCATTCTGGATTGAGTGGGATAATTACGAATTACATATTCTTGAGAAATTTGAGATTCCAATTTGGATAAATAGCTCTGTCTACTTCTTGGATTATAATGCTCTGAATTTCCAAATGGTCCTGATACGGGAATAAATCCATTTCGTACAGATGAATAATCTCTTGATTCGGCAAAATGAGGAGATCCAGCAGTAGCTTCCATTCTTAAAGGATCATAATTATTTTGAGACAATATTTGTTTTATTCTTTCGTTGTGATGTGGTGCACTTCTAGTAGATGATGTAATTTTTTCTTCTCTTAATGGATTTTCTTCCTCCTGAACTACAAGAATTGCTTCTAAAGTTGGATTTTTTTGGTGATATATTTTATCTGGCTGGTATTTATGTAAATTTTTCCAATGATTAGTTTTTTTCAGATCTGAATAATTCCAATCAGATATTATTTCAGCATTTTTTCTTCTGTTTTGTTCAAAATCTAATTCATCTTGTTTTTGTTCTTGTCTACCATTTGTATTTCTTTTACAATTTACTATTGAAACTGGGCATTTTTCACTTCTATCAAGAGGCACTTTTGTAGGAAAAGCCTTATTGTATACATGTCTAGAATCAAACTGGTCATTTTTATTAAAATTTTGATCATTAATCAACTTCCAATTGTCTTCCTGATAATTATGACGACTAGTTAATTGAGGAAATCTTTGATTTAAATGAAAGTTTTGGTTTCTGTGTAATCTATTCTTCCAATACTTGTCATGTCTTGGAATTTCATGTGCTGAAATGAAATTAATAATAATTATAAAAATTTAATACTAATTTTGTTATATTCAGTGAAGGATCATAATTATAAATATTAGTGTTTATAGTTTTATGAAAGAAATAGAAAAATGATATTTTTAATTATAGAATCTTTTAAAAAATATTTTTCAATAATTTTTAATATACTCTAATAATAATAATTTTTTCATATTTCATATTGAAATGATATATTGTATCACATGAGAATTGCTAAAAGAAAATACTAATTTAGAGCTGCCATGCAAAGATAACAAACACACTCAAATAACCTTGAGAAAGCAGCCAAAATTTAATAACTAAAACATTTTTGGACATTTTCAATGACCTTCCAGTAGAATATGTAATAGAATGCCACAAAAACATCCAAAAACATTTGTTAACTTTTTTGCTGCTTCCTCAAGGTTATTTGAGTTTGTTAAAAGGAAATAAAATAATTATATTGGATTTTAAAATATTTCAAGTTATTATTATTAAAATAAAGAAAATAGGTCACTAATTTTTCAAGGAAATCAGAAAATTCATTTATCAGTTTTTGCCTTATTGATTGTGGCTAAAATTATAAGTTACACATTGATTCATGTTATTCTTAAGTATATTCTTTATTTTTCCTCATTACATTAATATTTCTCTTCTTTTTTTAGTCTAGTAGATTATGTTGTAATTGGAATAAAATATATATAAATCTATAACTTATTAAAAAATTAGTTTTATGAAATACTTTATCTGAAAATAATAAAATAAGACAGTCAATTTTTAATATATCTATTTGTAAAACATTGAAAATCATTTAATTTTTTTCAACAAGATTTGTGATTTTATCAAATTTGACATTATTTTCATTAAAGATTTTATTATTTTAATTAATTTATTAACAATTGTTAATTTTTAACCCAACAAAACTCTTTTTAAATAAAATGTAGAAAAAATGGGAAAATAAAACTTATTTTTGTTCAGAAATTTTGTAATTATGAATATAAGTTTTATTTTGGAATTTTGCTTAAAAAATAATGTTAAAATTCAGTACTGAGTAACTTGAAATAATTATTTATTTGCCTTTGCTGATGTCACTATTTGATAATGACTGCTTATAAGTGCATTGTCTAGTAAAGTGGTTTTAATACAGCTGAATAAGCAAAGCAATGACAGTCCATTTTAAATGAAACAGGTTGTCATTGGTTTGCTTATTCAGTTATATTAAAGCCATATTTACTAAACAATGTGCCCCAAATAGCAGGCTGCTAAATAAACCAATAAAATAGTTTTTCATATGAAATGGATAAGCTATTCATTTGCTTGCATAGCTGCTTGTAATTTAGATGCCTCCTAAATATTGGACTAATATAAAAATTGTGGCATGCATGAGATATATCTGCGAAAATTCAACTTTACATGTACCTTTCTATTTTCTTTGCCTGGTTATCTTTTTCAATTTTAATGAATTGAAAATATTATATGAATTATTTAATATAAAAATAAAGTCAATTTTTATAAGATATAAATACATTATCATTTAGAAGAATTAATTTTTGTTATTTATTTAGAAATATTGCAATGTGTTTATATGATTGTTATTTAATGTTTAATAGTAATAACATATTAATAAATATCAATACTTTAATTTAGTGAACTATTAAAATATGGAGAGTAAAATCATCCAATTTGAAATAAGTTACACTTTTAAATATTTAGATTGTATTATTAATTCAATTCAAAGTTCAAATCAGTGACAAAAACAAAAAAGTTTGGTAAAACAAAATTGTCTCTGGATAACAATTTATTTATATAATTTTATGAAAAGCATTAATGAATATGAAAATAAACTTTTTTATGTAAATATATCTTTACCTCAGATCTGAATAATTCCAATCAGATATTATTTCAGCATTTTTTCTTCTGTTTTGTTCAAAATCTAATTCATTGTGTTTTTGTTCTTGTCTACCATTTGTATTTCTTTTACAATTTACTATTGAAACATTACTATTGATAATACAGTAAAATTATGTGTAATTACATCAATAATTAATTTTTGGAATCAATAAATTTGAATTAAGTATGTAGCTAGTATTTATACAGTCGACCCCCTATAACGCGCGTTCCTTTCAAAATCTAATTCATCTTGTTTTTGTTCTTGTCTACCATTTGTATTTCTTTTACAATTTACTATTGAAACTGGGCTAGTTAATAATTTATTATAAATAGTTAATACAGTATTCAGTATCATTGTTTTAAAAGAAAAAAGTAGAAACTCTGTTAATCTGAACTGACTAAAGCAGGATCAGTTATCTAACTACTTTCTACTCTATATTCTGAAGACAAAGTAATGAGAGAATGCAAACTTAACAATTTATTGACACACACAATGTTTAAATAAAATAATTTAATCATTATTGAGAATTAATATAAATTGAAGCATTTACAGTAAAAAAGAAAATTAATTTTTGATAAAATTTAAAATTATTTACTTTATCTATATTTAATTAAATAAATAGTATATTCATATGTTTGTTAAATGCATTTTTTAAGGTGTGTGTACAATTTTCCATTTTAATTGAATTTTTTCATTAACCAAGCAAAAACTGATTCTGGTCACTTAGGGTAAGAGAGTTTCTGCTTTGTTTGTATATCAAAGAATATTAGAAAAATGTTTATTGGTATTTATAAACATATATATATATATATAT
>NW_019386336.1:326038-367741 GCF_000671375.1 Centruroides sculpturatus | reverse complement strand
GGCGTAGTCGAACGGTACACACTCGGTAAGTAATCCTATAATTTTTTGTTTATAGCATAGTTTATACGGATTACTCCCAAAAAATTATACGTGTTTTGGAAATGTTGAGTGGAATTAGTCTAGAATCGGTTAATTTTATAGAAGAAAACCTTTCGAACAGCCTTATTCCGTAAAGTTCCCACCTATCGGGCTGCTATTGGCTCATGTATTTAATCATTCCTACAACGTAAAATTCGATTAGCGTGGAACGTATCTAAGCATTATAGGGGGGTCTACTGTATATAATTCAATCATAATTGTTTATTGAAAATGAAATATTTGCATTTACTGATTCATATGTTAATGTATAAATTTTACCTTACTTTTTATTTATTTAATTAAATTGCAAAAACAATTTAATTACTTTTTGTGTCGTTTATTTTTTTATTTTTATTTTTTAGTTTTTTGAAACCGTGCCAGTAATTGTTTAGTAATTTTTTATCTAACATTAAGTGAATTATTCAACACTCATTTTGAATATTTAATTTCCATAGGAAAAGTGTTCAATAATAGCAAAATAGTATTGAAAATCTTTAACATCTATATATAAAATAGATGTAAAATATATACGAGTGCATATATTTGTTCTCTATTCATTTCTAAACCCTTTGACTGATCTGCACTAAACTTTTCCTAGTTATTCTCTGGGGTCCTCATATACAAACTAAGTAATTTGCCTATAGAGTAATGGCACTATAGTGGCACTATAGAGTAATGGCACTAAGTAATGGCACTATAGAGTACAAAGAGACTGTAACTTAATCATAGTCAGGTCGGGCACCCATATTCACTGAGGTGACTGGACAGACAAGTCAGACCTGAGTTAAATGCTCAAGCTCTGGTGGTACGACCCAATGGAGACCAGTCTTCCTTGTTCTTGAGTCTAACCCTTTTACGTGGACTTAGTTTTGTGTGCAGCCTGTACTGCACTACAGTGCTCTACAATTGAGAGTATTGATCACACTTTAACAGTTAAAGTGTGATCAATACTGACCATCTCACTCTGACTCACTAACCATCTGGTGGATGCCCTGCCTGGTGCATCCACTGGACTATAGGTCAAAAAGACAGAAGACAATTTCCATCAATTCCTTTAAAGTCTCTAAGTTTCCTTTACTTGCTGCTAGTATTTGAAGTACTTGGTCTTTGGGCTTGTTCCAATCAATGTGATTAGCCTTTCTACGGAAGTCATCCGTAAAGGGGCACTTAAGTACTGTACATAGTGTCGTGTGTCGCTGCGCAGACACCCACAGGAGCAGCAACCATCTCCATGTCCAAATTTGGATTTGAAGTGGGAAAACTTCCCATGCCCCATGAGTGAAGACCTGGGTCAGTGTCCAATCACAACTGATCGGAGTTTGGCCAACTTCAAGCACAAAGGCATAGGTCGTCCTACCTACTGTACTAAGGTTCCAGCACTCTTGCCAGTATGTCATTGATCATTGCAGTAGAGTACCTTTTATGTAACTTGCTGGAGGTTCTACCTTCTCCAATAACAAATGGGCCCTTGGCTGCTGCCTTGGCCAAGTGATCGGCATGCTTGTTGCCTGGGATCCCAATGTGGCTTTGGACCAACCACAGATCAATGCCTCGCCCTCAGTATTCTACCTCTGATCTCCAGTACCAATTCCTCTCTGTGGTATCCATGACTCAGGGTCTGAAGTGACAAATAGCTGTCAGAGTATACTGTGACCGGCTCAGGACCTGGATGGAATAGGATTCACTGGGATGCTCCTGAAAGAGCCACCAATTCAGCCTGGAACACAGACTCCTCATTCAGTCTGACTGACAAACTGTACACTATCATAAATAAATATATATATATATATATATATGGTATAAACTATATGTTTATGATAGTTTTACTATGATTTTACTATATATATGCGTGCATCCACACACGTGCACAGATTATCCCACTTCTCCTGTTAACATCTAAATCCCTTGTCTGATCTGCACCAAGTTTTTGATAACTCATATTTACTCATAACAAGTTTAAGTTCAGAGTTAATTTAACTGCTAATTTAAAATCTCATGGTAAAAATATTAAAATTCCCATTAAAAAAATGAACACACAAATTTGACTCTGCAGTAACTTCATCAAGCAAAAAATTTGCAAATGGTTGCAGATGAATTACTAAAAATTAAAAAAAGGAAAAAAACTTTAAAATTAGGTGTGCTATTTATGTGCACGAACTGATGCATAAAAGATGAGGAAAAAATAATTAAGGGTCAAACTGTTTCTTTTCATATTCATGCCACGAAGTTATATTATCCAGAAAGCACAATGCATAACGATATTATAGGTCTAGACCTATATTTATCAAAAAAACTCGTTCTATTACTGTGCTAACAGTTTCTTCGCTCCAGAATTTCAAGATCAAAGATCTTGTTATTAATGGATTTTATTCTAGTTTCCTTCAACAACTAATGCAGTCTCAGCTTCGTACAGCTTCATTTCTAAACATTAATACTTAAATCGATTATAGAAGTAGATTAAACGAATGATTTATGATATATTTTAAATATATTATTATTATTATTCAAAGTTTTATTTTAGTTCGTTTAATTTATGTTACTATTATTATTTTTTTTACTTTTGAAGTAATTTACGTTCTTCGTTTATCGTTAACTTGCGTTATACGCGATGAATACGTGTTTTGCAATATTAAAAAATATTTATTAAATTATCAATTGGGTAATTATTTTTAAAAAAGTATTAACTAATAATCACTCACTCCAAGTTTTTTTACAGAAGCAAAATATTTGCAAAAATTGCACTAATTTGTTCTCTAACTTTTAATTTGTGTAAACAAGACTATTAATTAGAGAGGATGAGGAGTAACTTTTAAACTCACTCTCTTGAAACGTTTAATGTAAAATTATATTGATTGATTTTCTATTAATGCGATTCAGCAAAGTAGGGGCTATTCGATCAGTCTTTATGGATGGGTTAGTCTAGAGTGGAATTAATAAATATAGATTTGATGGAGTACAACAACATGGGCTATCTGCCAAGCGGATTGACTGCCGGGAGGATTCTCTATAATTACGTATTTTCCGGATTTTCTTCACCCGGTACACTTTACGTGGTCAGCTCATTAGTGACGTTCGAATCCGTACCAACTGCTACGAATGGTTTATCCACTCGGTCATTGATGGGTCACAAATTATTCAATATAGATAAGGACCAAGAAACAACAACAGGATATTCCAGGATGGGTCCTCGTCTATATTCAAATTTGATATTTTATCTCGTGGATGTTCGACTGACAACACAACTGAATTGCACAAAATTAAACAATTATTTTAAACTGTGTATTCTCATTTAAAAAAAAACTGGTTTTCGATTTAAACTAACATTCATAGTAATGGAAATTTTTAAATTGCATGTTTAATCCTTTTCTCTTTTTTTTGTATTAATATTATAAACAATAATAAAACTGAAAGTAAGTTTGTTGTTCGCTAAATTGTAGTACGTAAAAATGTCGATTCAAATGAAATAATTTTAATTAATGATCTCATTGCAATAAATATTTTAATAAAATCTTCATGCATTAAACATACAGCCTAATAATTTCAATAACTTATTTTTCATTTCAATCGGTTCGCTTGAGGGTTTTCGGTTATCTAAATAATCTTTTCCATGTTAAGTTTTAAGTGCTTATTCTAATAGATAAGCGAAAATATTTTGTACTTTTTATCTGAAGTCTTAATAAATTAAGACTAATTAGGTCTAATTCATAAGATTCTAGATAATTAATTAATTAAAGACTTTTACTATGGAAAAACAATTTTAAAAAAAATTTAAATGACTATCAGACCGTTAATAGATTGAAAATTATTAATGAAGTAAAATTTTAAAAATATATGTCAACATTAAATTTTAAATACAAAAATTAGGAAATGCTAACGACTGTCTCATCGATAAAAGAAGAAAAATTAAGTAGAACGAGCAATTATTTATTGTGACGTCACAGTGCCGGGCTGCAATTTTTAATCATACTTTAAATTAAATAAATTAAGAATATGTTCTCCATCTCAAATTAATAGTGTCTTGCCCCTGTACATCATATTCTTTTCCTGCTAGCAATAGAATCGTGTAGGTCAGTGTTTTTCAACCTGTGGGTCGCGGGTAAAAGAAAAAGACAAGTGTTTGTAGTCCTACACTACATTAAAAAAACTACAATTTCAGCGAGAAGGCTGTACCTGTTTATTTTACAGTACAATTGGTTTTTTGATCGATATTTAGGCCTCAACCATGGGTGTAGCCAGGGAGAGGCCTGGGACCGCAGAAAATCATAGCCGAAAAAGTGTTGAGCTAACTTGCAAAAGAAATAAAAAGTAGAAGCTGTAAATCGTGTTCCTAAAAAAAAGGTCACGGCTCCCTGTGCCCAATGTTATAATTAAAGGAAATCTCA
Source organism: Centruroides sculpturatus (assembly GCF_000671375.1). Classification (NCBI taxonomy): domain Eukaryota; kingdom Metazoa; phylum Arthropoda; class Arachnida; order Scorpiones; family Buthidae; genus Centruroides; species Centruroides sculpturatus. The sequence goes on along the minus strand of NW_019386336.1, from coordinate 363,281 downwards.
TACTTTATCTGTGTTAAGTTATTGTCGATTCTTCTGAAATTTTCATTTTAATCAACAATAATTTGTCTCAACAGAAAGAAAATTAAATACATAGTTTTTAAAATCACTGATATAGTTTTAATATGGCCCTGGGGGGTCGCCAGAATTTTTTAACTTGTAAAGGGGTCGCGTATTCAAGAAGTTTGAAAAACACTGGACTAAACAATGGCGAAACTACATTTTTAGAATCCATAGGCAAGAAATTGTTATGGGCCCAATCACTGATATAGTTTTAATATGGCCCTGGGGGGCCGCCAGAATTTTTTAACTTGTAAAGGGGTCGCGTATTCAAGAAGGTTGAAAAACACTGGACTAAACAATGGCGAAACTACATTTTTAGAATCCATAGGCAAGAAATTGTTATGGGCCCATATTTTTAAGTAATTATAATTTGGTTAGGAAAAGGCTAACACTTTTTTTTATATTTGTTTCCCTATAACAATAAACACTATAAACATTTTCGTGTAAATAATTTTACTCTCTATTCAACGCTGTCTAGGGAGAAATTTAGTAATCCAAATTTAATAAATCTGGTAGGGTAAACGGTACAGATAATTGGCTAGTTAAGGAAATTTTTATTTTTAAAATTCTCTGACAACAGACTAAATCGGGAAATTTTATACTTACTGATGAATTTGTTTTTTCTTTCTGATGCCAATATCTAGAAATTATAAACGCCAATCGTTTAATCCAAAACGTGCGTTGTTTTACGAAAATGCAAGCTTGTATAGTTTATTCGGCCACCTGCAACAACAGAAAAAACCTGCAGGATGTTTTTCTACCTACTGACAGCAGAAATTTATATTAATATGCCATGCAATATTTCCAGAATAGCATTAAAGACGTTTAAATTTGAAATGGCCAATAAATGTACCGTTTACACTTTAATGGCATTTCATTTTCAGAAAAAAAAATAATAATAATACCAAAACTCATCATTACGGCACTTTTGGCACTGTAAGCAACAAACAATTTATTTGTATAATACATTTGCTATACAGACCTTAGCGATGCAGGAGATGGTACTCAATGTGGTCCCTATTCTGTAGGTGTAAAACCAATTGTGGACTGACCCATTGAAAAATTGGGAATTTCCCGGCGAACCATCGCTCGATGGCAGTTTCTTATTTCAATACACGTTATATTTCACTTGACAAAAATAAATTAATAAATAAACAAAATACAAACGTTGTCTATTGTATTAAATTTTATAAAATCTTATTCTAATTTAAGCCATCCCATACAAACAGATGTCCGGCTCATGGCAAATGCGACCTATTACTTAAAATTTAAAAATGGATTCGGACGTGAGTCGCTGTAGAACGTCCTATGCGAACTGACATCCGGTCTACCATGATGCGTAACTTCTAATATGTAAATAATTGATCACAACTCAGGTTGTAGGTTGCCATGATATTTTTTACTCTAACCTGTAGCATTTAAAGCTTTTTTTCAAGCCCATCGTAGGTTCAGTCAGGGCTACAGTGGAGTAGCCGGGTGGTGAGAGATGGGGACCGACATATCCGGTTGGACCAATCCCGAAAAATTACTGGCGTTTTTTCGACTGTCGGGAGTGAGTTTTGGTACAATTTTTTTTATGGTAATGTCTTCCGCGTTCTGAAATGATACCATACCCGATTTTCTTGCATTTGGACGACGAAATATATCCCTAGACAATATTGAACAGAGATACTTTAATTACGATTATCCGGTATCAATAAATCAATCATTGCTTTATTAGTACAAATTTGTACATTCCTGGCCCCGCTTTTATAGCATTACCAGGTGAAATTATATACAGTATACAATTACAATTATTTCAATTATTACAATTAATTGAGTATATTAAGAAGTATGATAATTAAAGTTATACAAAATAAATAGTTTGTTTTAGAATATTTAGAATAGAATAATTTAACGACAACAAAATGAACAAAGTTATACTAATAACTAGTTAACCAAAATAATAATTATTAAATGTAATCGAGTTTATATGAAAATAAACTCACAATTGTTACACTGAAAGTTCATGCACAAAAATGGATCTTAAGTGTAACAATAAAGTTAAGGTTTGTAAAGGCACAAATTCTCTGAATATCTTTTCAGTCTATCACTGCATGTATGACCACCAGCAGACATAAGTTTTCGCGCAGTTTATTTCCACCAGAGTCCACTCTCCACAGTCAGACGAAGAAAAAAATAGTATGTATCTAGTAGTTGAAATTCATTAATCATGCTCCTCACATATGTTCTTCATAAATGTTAAACAATGGGTACAGAATGGGTACACATGTTATTCAAACTTCAGATTTTGCAGTAGTATGATCAGAGTGTTTGATATCGAATAATATGTTTATGTACAAATTAACTATATATAGTAATATAATATACAAGATATATATACAGTATAGGCCATTCAATCATAGCTAAAAGTGGTAATATTAGAATAGTTATAGGTCTTCTTCACAAATTAAATAATTAGGTATAATAGATATACCTTTACAATTTGTAAATATATACTGTATATGTATACAATATAGTCTAAACTAAACCATATACACTAATGTTAATTAGATTAGAGTTATGTAAAAGTTTTTGTACACAAACAAATACGTCTAGGTATAATAAATATACCTTTACAGTTGGTAATGATAATCAAATTATCATAAAACTATTTTAGAAGTCAAAGCATAATTATTATAAATGGCAATTTTACATATAGTAACAAATAATTACGAAAGAGACTAACCTAACAGTAATTGAATATAGTACCATTAATCAAGGTAAATTAATTATATATGGTTTGATGCGTAATGTAATTCACACGTTTAGCAAGCCTGAGAAAAGCATCATATACCTCTTGGCTAGTCCAGATATCCCGATTACCCGGTATAGGCATATATATAAGTTAGTCTACGCCCGTGATTCTCAATCTCTTTGAAGTCGGGGAACACTAAACTTTGGCGTTTTTTTCCGCGAAACACTTACATCAACTTTAAAGCAGGGTGGAAAACCTTTTTAAAATCAAGAGCGCACTCGGTCTAGTTTATGACATCATTGGCGTTTGCGGATTACATTCCCCCACAAAACTTATTTTACATTGTATTGATTTTTCTTTTGCAACAATTTTTAATTGTATATTTAATTTTTTCGCGGAACACGAAGTGTCTTCACGGAGCACCGGTGTTCCGCGGAACACGGATTGAGAACCAGGGTCTACGCTAGGGACCCATTTTATTGGGTTTCATAAGCCTTGCTTATTCTTGTTATACGGTACCTACCTTACACCACTGGGACTATGGATAATGTAAGTGGCAATGTGATTAGTCAGCATACGCGAAGAACAGAAATGAAGCTTTGCCTTACTGATGAAAAATCTTAGCATTCAAATTCTTTGCGGTGAAAGAATTATCTGGACGTTGTTTAACGGATAAAAAATTTATTTAATAATTTGAGAAATTACATATACAGTATAATTTTTACTAATGTATGTGAATATTTGATAAATGCGTTTAGCATATTTTACAATATGATAAATTACCCATAGGTTTGTTTGTTTAACATTTTAAAATTATCAGGCTTGAGTAATCATTAATGTCGTTTCTAACTTTCTATTGGAAAGATCCGGGTTTGAATGTCTCTTACTGTTCCTGTTGACTGCTGTTTATTATTAGTATTCGATGAATGGAAAATCAGAATGAGAATATTGAACTTTCAAAATTGATTTTTTTCGCTCCGACAATTACGAGTTTTAAAAGCGTTTATTCAATGAGGTTATATTTTTCAGTTGTATAATTTTAGATACTTTCAGTTCGTGCTCATTCGATATATCATATAAAATTCTAGAAAAAAGTTTTTGAAAAATTAAATTTTGGGCATTTTAATTCGATTTTTTAATTAATATCGTTATTATTCTACTTGCACATTTACATAGTATTAAAACTTCTATATTTTATTTTTAATAATCACTTGAACAGAAAATTATTAGTGATCTCTACAATTTGTGTTAAACAGGGTGGTGATATATTTTTAATAACGTCTAGTCTTATGACATAATAGTAGTCTATTTTCTCCACTTACGAAGGATCGTTAATAACTGTTTAGAATTTATTTAATAATTCTTTTAATTAATGTTAAAATTCCTAAAGTACTTTTTATATTTAATCTATTGATCATTTTATTTTTGAGTGTACCTTTATTCATTATAATACATGTTTATACGAAACACTATAAAAGATCTCTACTGGCCTGCTGCTGTTGAAGATTCAATTTCAGCAAACGCTTTTAAATTAATGCTTTAAAAAATTTAACACTATTCAAACTCTCAAAACAATAAAATTTTGGTTGATGTATTGTTTATTGACCATCTTACAATTTATGTTTTGTACTATCCTTCTCTGTTCCGTTCAATTTGATTATATTGATGAAGCAGTTACTTTCGTTTTTATAACTATTATATTTTTGATTCTCGCGGGTTTTTTAGTTTACATATTCTATAAAATATTACATACAATTTATTTATTTGTTACTGCTTCCTTAATATGAAGGAAACAATCTGTTTCTTTATGTAATTACAATTACTATGTATGTACTCTTATGGTTGTATTTTCATACTTTCTTATTCACCCTATTTGCTTCCATAAATTACGTAACGCGATTTTTCACGATTTAAGACGCTATAGTAACGCTATCCATTAGATCTCTATAAAATTACGTAACACCATAAAGACAATACTCCATTTATTCAGGATGGTAAATCGAGTTCTAACATTCACCTGTTGGATAAAAATTTTAATCGGTCCCATTTTTTCCCAGCTTTAAAACATGCGCGTATGAGTAATCAATTTCAGTTGAGTAGATAATTTACGTTGCGCATACAGGAAGAAAATTAAAACCAATTATCTTGGTTATTCATAAGCAGTGGCACCAAGACGATTTGGTTCTCTTCTTTCCTAACTAAAACTAACTAACACAATGTAAAGAGTTACGTAACGCTATATAAAGAACATTCTACCCCGAGTAACACTGGTATAGATATAAACACCTATCCACGCCTTTTTGCGTTACGTAGTTTATGGAAGACCACTTAGTATTCTACTGGGACAACCTGTCCTCTTTCTTACCACCTCATTCACTCCTTTCTTCAACCTAGAGTCCTAGACCCTTGAGTAGGTTCTACACTCTAATAATAATAAGAGTAATCTAGCACCGATCATCGGTTATTTTTTTAAAAAATCGGCAAAAAATATAATTATAACATCATATTTAAATTTACAATTTATCTACATTTTACAACTGGATCTCTCTCGTTGGTTTGCGTGCTTAGTAATCAGCAAATTGTTAGAATAATCGAACGATCTGAAAACTCCAACGTATATCTAAAAAGTAAATTTATCCTTTGTCAAGTTAGAAATTTATGAAATTAATTCATTCAAATTAGCATGATTTCACTCTTTATGTTTTTAAAGCAAAACAATATTTTATACATGTAAGTTATTTGGTTGAAATTTTTCATTTATAGATAGATATTATTTTAATATTGCTTTAGGACTTTATTCTGTGATTAATTATCGATTGACAAAACCAAATTGATAAACGAAATAAAGCAAATTTGTAACGGGGTCGATCGATATGAGAAAATACAATGTCACGCGATCTGATTTCAGATATAAAAATCTGATGCTATTCATGCAAATTTTTTTAAATTCCTCGATAATAATCAAGTTTTTCCAGTATTTACATAGATGACTTTTTAGTAAAATCTTGTGGATTAAAAAAAAAAAGTCATTGTGCCTAAACGACGAATTTAATGAAGTTCTACCAATTCAAACTTTTTAAAAGGCTAATATCTAATAAACGTTTTAAATTTATAATATATAAATATTAGAAAATACAATCATTTTTCTTTTTTTGTATAAAATTCGGTATAATTCGATGTATAAAATTCGGTTTGTTGGGATACGGCAATGCAATACATGGGCGATCTGCCAAGGAAGGTGTGTCTCCCGGGAGGAATCTCTATGAGAAATTGGTCCTTGTTTAGGTTTTAGACACTTGAGGAACCCGGAAAACTCCACATGGCCAACCCGTTGATAAGCACGAACCTTCGATTAACTTGTTCAGTAGTTTTATCCAACGAGGTTAAATATACTATATAGAGTGGCTGTGATCATGGTTACAGCGCTCTTGATGGCAACGACGGGTACTATCGATCGCCATCTTACTTTAAGTCAAAACATTGAAGTCTGTACCACGTGTGGGGAAGGATTGTCACTTTAAAAGCTATTTTTCACATCTAAATCTATATTGTTTTGTTTGACCCTAGATTTGAAATTTAAGCAATAAGTGATATAAATCTATTTGTTTCATCTCGAATTTAGCTATTTTTTAGATTTTAATTACTATAAAGAAGGTAAGATCAGTACTTAACCTTCAATATAACATTTTTATAACCTAAGTACGAGGCAGAGGCAAGTCTTGAAGGGCTTTACTCTCAGCCATATGATTGATTGTTTATAGTGTACTCAGGTCAGTCTGATCCGCACCATATTCAGTATATTTTTTTTTCCTTTGCAGAATATAAGTAGTGTTCTTGCAGTTTTATTATAGTTATAGTTTGTGAAAATTTTTGTTTTAATTTGTGAAAATATTTTCAATGAAAAACTACATTTTGACCTTTGTCATGTTATGAACCACATTGGTGAAGTTAAAATCCTTCTAAGAGGTAATAAGAAGCTAATAATTGTGGGAAATGGAAGTAGTGTTGCATTTTTTTCATCAAAAATAGACAAAGAAAATATGCAATTAAGTAAAAGAGACTGTAGAAACTGCACCATTAGGACGTGTACAAATTGTGCATTATATGCATCATTCTGGATAACAAAAAGAACTAACCTTTTGTTCGTTATGTTGTAGACAACAACCTGAACAACATTGAAATCGAGAGCCTGAAGAGGGGTTGGAAAATTACCAATCCGAAATGCATTGTTAAATAGGCGAAATAAAGTGGACTGTTTTAATCTTGGTCTCTGTTAATTGCGGATAATTAAGAATGACGTGATAAATACCACTAGTCTATTATAAAAAGTTATAAGTAAAAGTTTTTTCTTCTATTTTTAATTATAATCGAATGGCAAAAAACTTAATTTTGGGGGTAGTGAGGAGTTTTAAAAAAATTGTAAATGTTAATAACGAATAACATCTTCACATCAAGTCTCGAGATATGACACATGACAATCTCTGTCTCCCCACCCCTTTGATATTAAGGAGCTATGATACTATTAAATAATAAGGATCATTGATGATCCTTATACACAAGCTATCATGCCAAATTCCGTTTCTTATAGACGTCAACAGACATACATGGAATATTTTTAAAATACTTTTTTGGGTTCTGGTGGTCTCAAAATGTGGAGATTTACAAAAACTTTGAGGGTTAAATTTAACACGATTCCAACGCTTTCCCTTATGTATGTATGTATATCAGCCGGGAAAGTATGAATTTAACTTATCGCAACAGATAAAGAATAAAAATTACTTAATTGCGGATTGAATGTCTGCAAAAGTAAAATGCAAATTTAATAATAATTTATAACAACTTTCTATTTGGATTTATATAAATTTGATTGTAAAAAATATATTTTCTAAATTCATTATAATTTATTTTATTAAAATAAATTATATTGTATTGTATATATTAGAAATAAATATTGTAATAAATAATAAATTCTTTATTAAAGGGCATTTAGATAAATTATTTTTCGTTTTATTGTGTGTATTAGGGCTGCAATGTTGTATGATCTGAATGTTAGGAATGAAAAAAAAATCTCAGGTATAAAGCATGTAGCAGAAATGATTTACTCAGGTGACAGGATTAGGAATGAGCATATAAGAGATATTTTAGGAGTAAGGAACATTAGAGAGAAGCTTATGAACTAACAAGTAAGAAGTAGAGATAGGTTAAAGAAAAGTTGGAAATTAGCAATTAGGAGATTTAAAAGTGGTTACAGTTAAATGAGAAAATAGCTCAAAATAGAATAGTTTGGAAGACAACACGTCAAGATCCGACCCCTACTGTAAGAGAGACGACGTTGGTGATAATGTATTCATAATTTAACAATAATTTTAGCGCTAAGTTATATGTACAGTACAGTATGTTAAAGATTTTTTTTAAATGTGAAAATGATTATAATTATAAAGAACCAGAAAAATAAGAAATTTAATCTTACTTTGCAGTCTAAAATGGAGTTACTTAATATTCTATAAAATAATAGCAAATGAATGAATAACTGTTCATGTTGTTAATAATAATAACTATAAAATAACAGAAATCTATATATGATATTCATTCGAGTACATAATAATTGACTATTATAGAAATCAATACTAAATTCTGTTTGTTTATTATGTATTACAATTAATTTATAAAGTTTCAAACTAACTTAATAGTTTATAATAAAAGAGACTTCACTATAAAACAAATTTTTAAAACTTATTGATATAGTCTATAGCTTCCTATAACATTACAAATATTTTATAGAATTTCCATGATATAAAATTTTTGTCTCACTATAAGGATTATAAATACAGTATTAGAATTTATTAATTATCAAGTAACTTCTCTAAAAAGATAAATTCAACTTTTCAATTAGAAAGATTGAGTATTAATTTATATATAATTTAATAGTAAATAATTGAACTATACATCAAACGATTCAGATTAAAGTACAGTAAAACCTATGTAAACTGGATTGTATGGTACCAAATTTTTCCCCATTCTCGCAGGTTTCTGTTTTAGACAGGTTTTACTGTGTTTAAATTTTCCCCAACGTCCAACTTTTATTTACGTTTAAACAAGAAAATATAAATTTAAATTCATAATTCTTAATACTTTTATCAATTAGAAAGGAGATTGAGTATTAATTGATATATAATTTAATAGTATATAATTGAATTATACATCAAACGATTCAGATTAAATTACAGTAAAACCTACGTAAACCGGAATCGTATGGTACCGAATTTTTCCCCGTTCTCGCAGACTTCCGTTTTAGACAGGTTTTACTGTGTTTAAATTTTCCCCAACTTCCAACTTTTAGGAGTAATAGGACAAAATAAAAAGTAATTCATACATTTTTCAATTAATACAAATTATTTAATTTTATTTGCAACTCTATTAGATAAGTTGTTTAAATCATTGCTTTTTAAAAATGTTTTGAATATCTGAGAGAAAAAAAAAAACTTATTGCAAATTGCAAATTAATCCAATTAATGCAAATTATTAAATTGCAAATTAATCCAAGTTTAAGTAAATGATTATGCCAAAACCAATTATTTTATGAATATTATAAACTAAAGAATCTATTTAAAAGTTATTATATACTTGAGATTAAGCATTAAATTTGATAATTTTCTTATCTATCTCTTAATAAATAAGAAAGAAATTTTTATACTCGGCATCAAAAGTTGAGAAACTTAAATCATTTCTGGATCGAATCGACAATTATTTTTTCTAGCATTCAAAATTGTAAATTTTCAATCTCCTGTAAATTTGTTTAATGCTATTTTTTACAAATTATTTTATTTCTACTCAAAATATACCTATTTAAAATTTCGATCTCTGGTCGTAAATCGAATGAAAGAGAAATCTGCATTTTCTTTTTCATTCGATTTACTTGAAAAGTGTTATAACGTTTTTTTTATCTCCATATACAAAAATACCATATAATTATCTAATTTAATGGTATTTTTGTATACAGTTTTAAATGGAGATTTTATTTAAAACTAATTGAAATGTATTTTAAGATCTTCTTCAGTAAATGTTTCACTTTAACATTGAATAGGAATCGACCACCAAATTACATTCGAATTAATTTTAATTTCCGTTTATAACTCCTCTTTGTGTTCTTTTGAAACAGGAATTAAATCCGAAAAAGAAAGAAAGATTATCTCGAGAAACATCCTGTTTTTTTATACTTTGAAATTTTATATATAATTTCTCTAGAATATATATATTTTTTCCAGATTAATTTCAAAAAATTCCATATATTTAAATAATATTTACCGTAGACGAAATGCGAAGTGATGATAGACAGACCCACGAGATAAACTGTCAGCTTCCAATCATCGATGGTCTTCATACTTGAACACAGAATAAGAACTGATGCTCTTTAATTTCATCGCCGGCGGAACGGTCGACGACCTAATACTAATGTCGAACAAGTTAGAAATTGACCTAATTCACGTGAGCATCAGGTCATAAAAGTAGGTCTTCTCTCGAAAATGTTTCAATATCCATAAAATAACATTGAAGAATTAAGCAAATTTCAGAAAATACGCAAATTAGTCTACTCAGACGATACAATGATATATTGATAAATTGTTCAAATCAGTACAAGATCACTTGTTAACTTTGTAACTTTATGGTAAAACTAATATAAAATTTTCATTCCGTGCATCTAAGCAGATCGCCAGTAATTCTGAAAATAAATTTATCTAATTTTATCTCGAAAATGTTGGGATGCATTCATAAACAATTTTTCAAGTTCTCATTTATTTTTATTATTAGGTCGCATTATAGATCTTTAAACTTGAAGCAAATCTTAAAATATAAAAATAATTTTGTTATATACAGCCTATATTCTAATATAACTAAGTTTATTATAATTTACGTTTAAACAATTTAAACAAGAAAATATAAATTTAATTAAATTCACAATTATTAATACTTTTATAAATTTGCAACAACTTAAATTTCCACAAAAAATGTAATTTTTTTTGTGAATTTTAGTCAAAAAATTAAAAAAAAAAATTTAATGAAATTTTACCTTGTTAAAATGCTAATAAAAAATTTATCAATTTGTTGANTAAAGTTTTTTTTTATCTCCATATACAAAAATACCATATAATTATCTAATTTAATGGTATTTTTGTATACAGTTTTAAATGGAGATTTTATTTAAAACTAATTGAAATGTATTTTAAGATCTTCTTCAGTAAATGTTTCACTTTAACATTGAATAGGAATCGACCACCAAATTACATTCGAATTAATTTTAATTTCCGTTTATAACTCCTCTTTGTGTTCTTTTGAAACAGGAATTAAATCCGAAAAAGAAAGAAAGATTATCTCGAGAAACATCCTGTTTTTTTATACTTTGAAATTTTATATATAATTTCTCTAGAATATATATATTTTTTCCAGATTAATTTCAAAAAATTCCATATATTTAAATAATATTTACCGTAGACGAAATGCGAAGTGATGATAGACAGACCCACGAGATAAACTGTCAGCTTCCAATCATCGATGGTCTTCATACTTGAACACAGAATAAGAACTGATGCTCTTTAATTTCATCGCCGGCGGAACGGTCGACGACCTAATACTAATGTCGAACAAGTTAGAAATTGACCTAATTCACGTGAGCATCAGGTCATAAAAGTAGGTCTTCTCTCGAAAATGTTTCAATATCCATAAAATAACATTGAAGAATTAAGCAAATTTCAGAAAATACGCAAATTAGTCTACTCAGACGATACAATGATATATTGATAAATTGTTCAAATCAGTACAAGATCACTTGTTAACTTTGTAACTTTATGGTAAAACTAATATAAAATTTTCATTCCGTGCATCTAAGCAGATCGCCAGTAATTCTGAAAATAAATTTATCTAATTTTATCTCGAAAATGTTGGGATGCATTCATAAACAATTTTTCAAGTTCTCATTTATTTTTATTATTAGGTCGCATTATAGATCTTTAAACTTGAAGCAAATCTTAAAATATAAAAATAATTTTGTTATATACAGCCTATATTCTAATATAACTAAGTTTATTATAATTTACGTTTAAACAATTTAAACAAGAAAATATAAATTTAATTAAATTCACAATTATTAATACTTTTATAAATTTGCAACAACTTAAATTTCCACAAAAAATGTAATTTTTTTTGTGAATTTTAGTCAAAAAATTAAAAAAAAAAATTTAATGAAATTTTACCTTGTTAAAATGCTAATAAAAAATTTATCAATTTGTTGAAAATTAATATTTATAACAGCCTCGAGCAGTTTAATAAACGATTATTAAAATCAATGCAAAGCTCTATTAAGAAAATACAGTATAAAATAGTTTAATTATGGCTTATCATCATGTAATGATAACCATTCATGTAGAGGATGATCAAAAAGTCATTGTACATCTACAGATAAGTAAAGATGAAAAGGTATTTCAGTCGCTATTGTTACAGAATATGTTGGAAATGGCCCTCATGTAATTTATAAACAGCATTTACATGTTTGCAAACATCCTTTACAGATCAATAGAAGTAATGTGAAGGATTCCTAATTCAGAGAGTATGTGCTGATTGCTTTATAAATTGCATCTTATAGATAATACTCAGACTCTGAGTATGTCAAGTTTAGTCGTTAATGTAAAATTAATACCAGAAAATTGCCAATTTTTATTAATCTTTGTATTATCTGACTGATCTCTCTGTGCCTAAACTTTTTAAAAAATCAATCAAGTCATTATTAAAATGATTCAACTTGTTTTGAAATCTCCATGTATTGTAATAGAATCCATAATTACCATTTATGAAACTTATGTATTACAGATAAATTGTAGTTTCAAAATATTTGAGATGCATTGTGTTTACTGTTTACTATTGTTTAAAATTTTCCTAAAAGAATCATCTTTCAAAAATAAAAAAAAAACACCTGTAATATTAGGTCTCCATTCAGAAACAATACACAGTATTATCTTTCAAAGCAAATTAATAATAGCAAGAAAATATCAGATCCTGATATACAGGGTGCAACGCCAAAATCCGGACAAATTACACATTTTTTTCCAAACATATTTTTTATTGCGAAAAGCGAAAAGGTTTACAATTTTTTTTAAACCACATTATTTGTAAGGCCATAAAGAATACATTTACTCAATATATCACCCCTCCTGCTTGAATGACCACCTCCATTCTTGGTCTGAAGTGTGCACAGGTGCACTTTAATGTGTCACAGTCCATATCAGCAAATGCTGCATCAATAGTGGCTCTCAATGATGTGACGTTTGGATGTCTGGACTTATTCGTGACCCTTTCAACTACGCTCCATACACAGAAGTCCAAAGGATTCAAATCTGGGCTGTTGGGAGCCCAGAATTCTTTCCACCAAAACATGTCAACGTTGTCCAACCAGGGCCGCCGTAAGCGGGCGTGCAAGGCGTGCACCTCACGCGGGCGGCACGTCCAGGGGGCGGCAAAGAGCCTTTCTGGCAAGCTCAGCATAGGTAATCGTAGTTAAACAGGGGGGCGGCATAATCGGTATTGTACATGGGCGCTGGATTGCTAAGCTTTGGCTGCTAGAAGTTTTGCTCTGTTTATATTTATGATTTGTGCGGAAATGATGTTGCAGTATATAAGTGTTATATATTTCTAAAAACCGCTTGGAATAAGGATTCTTTCGGTGTTACTTTTATAGAAATTGAACAATTATATAGAACAACTTGAACTTTTGGAAAATTTGGATTAATTTTCCGGAGCATTACTGACCGATCATCCGGATTGATATACTGTATCTTTATCGCATCAGACCTGTGAGTAAGATTCTCGAATCTTATCGGTTTTGGATTAATAGTTTTCGAAATATCGAATACTTCTAATAACTATTTGTCAGTTAATTGTGGACTTCCGGTTTAAATCTCATGAATAAGGTTTTGACATTTTTTAGACAAATGTGTGCTTTCCACCAAGTTTTATTAGGTTTGGCCCAGCCAAATTTGAATTATGAGCGTTCTACTAAATTCTCCATCTTATTTAATTGATGTTCTAGGCATTGTCATAGTAACGGTCTAGTAGCTAGAGAAATATGTCTGGCACAGGAAACGCGTCTATTTCTGCTGTCCGCTCTGCAGCTTATGAGGTGATTTCTGACCTCAAGGAGTATATCGCTGAAAATGCTAATGCAAAGTTCTCTACAACTAGACATACTGACTATATCTTGGATTGTATTAATCGTGTTATTAATATATACGAACAAAGTTCTGTAATTAATATGCTACGTGATATCTCAGGGAAAATTGGCACTATTTGTGATGTCAATGAGAAACATGAAAGTATTTTAGCTAAACAGGATGAGGTTCTTGATCGTTTAAAAGCTCTCGATGCTCATAATAATGAAACAAACAAACCAATTATTCATACTACCCCTAAGCTGTATAGTACAGCGCTTATGGCTGGGATTAATTTCCATAATAATTCCCAAAATATGCGGAAGCGTGTACCTTCTGCAAAAAACGTACTCTTGATTTATGATTCCAGTGATAACAACAGCAGTGATAACGTTCGTAAGATTCTTAAAGAGCGAGTGAATCCGTCAAAGATAAAAATTGGCGTTGATAGAGTCCGCAAAATTGGTAATGGAGGTATAGCGGTGGAATTGGAAAAGAATGAGGATATTGCCGTCCTGGACAAATTTGTTAAAGAGCATATTCCTGAGGTTTACACTAGGCAACCAAAAAAGAGAAAACCTCATTTAATGATATTTTCCATACCTAAGCATGTCACTACTGAGGAATTGCTCTCCAATCTTTACCATCAAAACGAATCATTTCATTCCTTGTATTCTGAGGAGGACTTTAGTAAAGAACTTCGATTTAAGTTCAGAACAAAGAAAAAAGGTGGAGATTTTCAGAATTGGGTCATAGAAGTTTCCCCATCAATTCGTAGGCTTGTGCTACATTTGGGTAAATTAAACATTGGCTGGTCACGCTGCAGGACTGTTGACTTTTGTCCAGTCCTGCAGTGTTTTAAATGCTGCCGTTTTGGACATTCATCAAGAGAATGCTCAGAAGATAAAATGACTTGTAGTCATTGCACAGGGAATCACATGTTTAAAGATTGCCCTAATACTGGAGAGTTACCTGTATGCATCAATTGTAGTCATAATCACATGGAAAACCATTCGCACAACGCAAGAGACTCTTCATGTATAGTGTATCAACGTGTCAAGGCAAATTTAATTAGTAGGACTGATTATGGGTCAGAATCATAGAAATGGCATTTCTGTTATGCAAATTAATCTTCATAGGAGTATTGCTGCAAGTTCTCTTTTAGCTAGCGAAATCCATAATTATGATTTAGTTCTAGTTCAAGAACCTTATTGCATACGAGATCAGCCTGCTTCCATCCCCGCTTATTGCTCTGTTATAAAAGGCACTAATTCCACTCCATGGGCGGTGACTATTGTTCCACATAATAATATACCTATTCTTCATTTGGCTTCTTATAGCTCTGAACATATGGTTTGCATTGAGACGTATATTGGTTATACGAAATACATTATTATTAATATTTACTGCCCAAGGCCTCAGAACATTAATGTAATTCTTACTGATCTCCAACAGATTATTGAATCCTACCCCTCTTGTAATTTTATCATTGCTGGAGATATAAATTCTCATTCCCCAGCATGGGGTGGTGACACTCTAGATGGTAGAGGTAAAGCGTTTGAAGAGTTTCTTGCTTTGAATTGTTTGCTTATTGTAAACGATCCTAACTCTCCTCCTACTTTCAACAATGATAGATATTTCTCTTGGGTGGACATTACTATTTGCTCCAGTTGTTGTTTCTCCTCTATTGCTGATTGGCAGGTGTTGAACACGCATAATTTTTCTGATCATGAATATATTACTTTTACTGTCCGTAATCGTACTGATTGCTCACCCTTGGCCTATAGGGCACGATTTAATCCCTCTCGTGCCAATTGGACTGAAATTGCTGAATATCTTTACTCCGTTGTTGATCTTCCTGATTGTAAAACCAGAGAGGAGGCTGTGATTGCTATTGATCACTGCATTAGGCACATTAACTCAGCTTGTGATATTTACATTCCTAAGACAATTCCCAAGCGTAAGCTAGTTCCTTGGTGGAATGAAGAACTTTCTACATTACGCAAAATTAATAATCACTTACGCCGAAAATACAAACGTTGTCACAATCCTACAGTAAGAGAAAGGAGGCGTGAAGAATACTTACAACACCAGCGTATTTATAAAGATCGTATTCTCAATACTAAATTGCAGTCTTGGAAGGTTTTTTGTTCTAGCGCTTCGAATATCCCTTGGGGTTATCTTACTAAAATGTGTACAGGAAAACTAAAGAAGAATACTATCCTTACGTCTTTTAACACTAATTCTACTACTTCTACATCCCTATATGATACTGTTGAAAAATTATTAGATACTTTTTGTGTAGATGATTCCGAGGCGGACGATTCTGCATGGCATCAGGATTTGCGTGCTGCTAGATCCCTTCCATACTTTTCTGCTAACTCCCCTTTCTTTACATATAATGAAGTAGATAAAGCTTTCCGTGATTTAAAAATAGGCAGAGCGCCTGGCATTGATGGCCTGACAGCGAATATTGCAAAAATGCTCTGGAATATTATACCTCTCCTATTATTTAGACTTTATAACATGTGTTTGCAGTTCGGGGTTTTCCCTGAGTTGTGGAAAATGGCGCGAATAATCCGTATACCAAAATCATCTTCCTCTAATGATACTTAAGATATATTAATTATATACAGAATTTTTAAAATTTCAGAACAGAATTTACTTACCCTTCATACTTTTTGAATTGCANGCAGGCCCAAGGATCCCTGGTTGGATGGGAGGAAGCGGAAGTCGTGAGGCAAGTACACTCACCAACTTTGGCGAGGACGGCCGAAAAAATGGAGATATACAGGAGCAAACTTAAAGACGGATGCATTAATGCTAGGGATGCGGAAGGTCTTCCCTCGGCTTGGAAATTTGCCGTTAAAAAGCTTACAAGTAGCGCATCATCTGAAATATGATATTTAATTGATTTAAAGGAAACTTAGTATTAATGTTTAGTCGTTGTAGTATATTATTTATTATTTGGTATCGTTTACAATTTATTTTTATTCTTATTAATTGATATGTTATCAGTTTATTGATATTTTTGAATTTTTGAACTTATTGTTCCATTTATGATGTATTCCATTTTTGTATGTTCTAACCTGATGATGATCCATTAAGTGGATCGAAAACGTTCGTTTTTAATAAAACTCCCTCAGCAAACAATAAGGTGTTGGTTACGTTATTTGTTTATTTTTGCTGGGTACGATTGTATTCAATATTTATGTAGTAGCTTGAGAAATTACTATATCTCCAAATTTATTATTATTTATAATTTATAGTTGTGTCTGAAGCTATCTGGAAACTAATTACAAGATTATCATCTGGTAAATCATTTTTACTGTCAACACTACCATTATCTTATTCCAAAAACAATGCCATGTATGCAGGAAGAAATTCAACCAGGTCATGAGAAAGACAAAACCTTTCACACTTTGTTTCTAGCAGTTTTAATCCATAAGAACAAACATTTGTTCTAATGGATTAAAACTGCTAAAAACAAAGTGTGAAAGGTTTTGTCTTTCTTATTTTTAGCT
This sequence comes from Centruroides sculpturatus, assembly GCF_000671375.1. Lineage (NCBI taxonomy): Eukaryota > Metazoa > Arthropoda > Arachnida > Scorpiones > Buthidae > Centruroides > Centruroides sculpturatus. Next base: position 345,765 of record NW_019386336.1, on the reverse strand, counting down.
TTCTAGCTTTGCATGCATGGAAGTTCAACCAGGTCATCAAATATCTGTATTAAATAATAAACATTTTATGAAAATGAAAACAAAAATATATACATCCAATACTATTTTTATACAGACTTTTTTATGTGATCTGAAAAAAAATCAGTTCACTTTTAACACAATTTAATTTAATCTAGCATGTTTCAATAAATTTGTCTTTCAAAAAATCTTCACTTAATTTTAATTCTAAAAAAACTATTTATACTTCCTTTTAAAAAAATATTGCTCTTAAAAATTTCCTAGAATTTTCATTAAAAAAAACTGTCCTATGGGCATTAACAGAGCTTTTTTTGTACCCATTATGAATTCAGATAGGCCTACAATGGGGTGACCAAATGGTGAGGAACATGGTTGACTGGACTGGGATGGGATGGGATTGACTAGAGAACTTACACATTGTCAGATCTCTGATTATATAGGTTAAATCCTATTGACTGACTGCTGACCTTGGTTATACGGATATCCTTACTTAATGTGGTTTTGCTTAACATGCAAAATTAATTGCAGCAGTCTCTTTATATAGGCAGCAGAAGTTTTAATTAACATAGCTTTACCAGCTGTCTTTACTTAAACAGATACCATATTTGATTAACACAATTTTGATACACACGGTAGCATTGAGGGATTAATTAACCACGTTAATAAAGGGATACCTATAGAACTGAAATTATAACAGCTTCCAATCCCAAATTCTTATACAAATCAAAGAAAACTAACTGAACATCACTTGCAGAATTGGTTACTAAATGGAATATAGTCACTGGTAAATAAAAACCATATAAATCTTTTCATCATAACTGCCTTAACTGTACTGTACAACAAAGTTCCCAGCATTCATTACAGTACAGGGTTGCATGAGTGCTCAAGAAAGGTGTCAGTGCTCTGCACTTTATCAATGGAACAGTGAATGAAGAATATCAAAAGATCCTTCAAGACAACATTCTTTTATACTTGGAAAAACTGCAGAATCCAGATATAATTTTTTAACAAGATGGAGAAGTTGTCATTCTGCTAAAACTAGGGCATGGCTTACAAATTACAATATTAGTGTTGAGTTAGCCACCTAGCAATCCTTTCTTCTATTGAAAATCTATGGGGAGCATGAAAATGTTCTATAGAAAAGATCTCAAAGGACAGTGACTGGATTAGGCCAAAAAGTCCAGGAAATATGAATGAACATTAGGCTTTATTAATACAATGTGTGAACATGTAAATGCAATCTTACTGGCAAAAGTAATGTAACCAGATACTAATTACTAGTGCAAGAGGTATTTTCCATCAATGCTAGAGATGTCTTTAGTTTTTATTTTTTCGGTCATTTATGCTTCCTTCAGATATTTATTTCTAAAAATTCAAATGCTTGCATAAATTTTAAATTGTGCTATTTATGCTCCCAAATGTCACAGTTTAACTCAGTCAATGAATTTGTTTACAAAAAATTTTTTCTCCTCTTTCCTTTTACTGTGTTCAAAATACAACAGTTTAAAATCAAGAAGTGTCTAAGATATTTTTTAAATAAATTGTACAACTTAAAAAATTTCTAACAGAATAATGTGACCAGTCTAATTTGTGAAAAATTGTGTAAGAAATCCATTGGTTAAATTTTGAGATTTCTTTATTCATTTTGAAGTTATCATATGTTAAATGTTCCACAGGATGCTTTCATGTGCATTTTCTTTCACTTTTTTTTAAATCAATGCAACCTGCAATGTTACAATGATGAATGCCATTGCTTTTGACAAAGAAAAGAATCAACACCATTCTTTATGCACTGTAGATAAACTTACAAAAAATTGGTGTAATCTTCAACCATCACTCAAAATCATTAGTGGCTGATGGTTAAAAACCACTGACAGTGGTCCCATGCCTAATCCACAAGCTGGCTGAACAGTTTTTTTTTCATATTTTTAACACCTAAATAGGGGTGTTCCCCCATAGAAAGTCCTCTCAGAATGCATTCACATGGTGATTGTCCTTGTGTTGTATTGCCTTATTACACCATACAACAATCTATCACCTGCAATACAGTGGCAAAACTTGTTAAGAACTTTCAAGAAACAGAAAATATTCACAGGGAAAAAGAAGCAGGATTCAGAGATAGCAAAGCCATCACTATAACACTGAATGACAAAAATACTTTGATAACAGCATGCACATAGAATCATTCTATGGAACATGATTTATTTTGAAAGTATCACACATTGAAAGAGATTTCAAAACAGATTTACTATTAAATTTCACAATTTTTCTACAGTTAGACTGGCCACATCATCTATTTAATATCAAAATTTTTAAGTTGTATTCAAGATGACAGTTTTCAATATGGCTTTAAGATTAAGCAATATATATACCCAGGTACACCTATTAGTCTAATATATACTATAATGAAGAAGATTAGATTCATCTAACATTAAGTTTCTTAAAGATATTTTTAGATAATTCCTGATTTTAGAATTACTCCATGAATCATGAATATTTTTCTGAAATATGTATTTAAGTTTTAATCTTTCAGTCTCTCTCTCTATATATATATTTTCAATTTTAATGTATTTAATCTACTTTTGCAGGAAAAATTAATAAACATGAATGATAATGGTAAAAACTTTGTTCTTTACATAACTAATCATCTACTGATTTGAACATCAATTGCATTCTAGAACAACAGTTTTCAGATNGATTTTAGAATTACTCCATGAATTATGAATATTTTTCTGAAATATGTATTTAAGTTTTAATCTTTCAGTCTCTCTCTCTCTCTCTATATATATATATATATAGACTGGCTTTTTTATATTCATGAAGAAGTTAATATTGATTGATTTTGGATAAGACATTTTTAATGTCTTATTATGTTCATTTCATATATTTTTGAGAAAGATTAAAAGTTAAATTTTAATAAATGACTTAAATAAATTATTCAAATTTACTTATATATATACATATATAAAGGTTTTTATTTTCTTCAAAAAGGAAGGATTTGACAAATGAAATAAACCATGATGTGTTGCTCTGTAAACAAAGTTTTTTTATTCTATTAGTTTTAAAGTTACATCACCAAAATAACACTTTTGAAATGTAATCAACACTCTCATCTGTAAACAAAAAAACAACATTTAAAGTTTATTCTTCACTATATCAATTATTTTTTATTATTTATCTCTTCCCACTTCACAATATATTACGCCATATTTTTTCCCTCATGTCTCATGTCGATGACAGTGCGATGTGCGGCAAAAGTTTTTTTAAATTGAAAAAGAGGTTTCTCTCTTATATATATATAAAGTAATATTTGAATAATTTCTTTCAAATTCATAGTGTCGTGACTTTAAAGTTTTATATTCACAGTAGGCCTATTTATTTTTGCAATGTAAAATTAATATAATGTAAATCACAATGCAAAATATGAAGCATACACTTTTGGATTTACATAAAGTTTTGATTTATGAGATAGTGTTATAAAGTGTGGTCCAAATCCAGACCACTACATGAAAATTGTCCAGACCACCAACAAACTGCAAGTTTCCATACCCATCCTGTTTTTTCATCTGGTTTTCTCCCATATTAATTATCCAAAACAAGTACAGCAACTGCCTAACTCAAATGTTATTTGGAACAATGCATCCAATTTATGACATTATACACACCTGATTTCACAGCAATAGTTAGAGAAAGGAAGTGCAAATCTCTCTCATTAATTGTGAAAATTAGTTTAACTTATTAAACAAATAATATAGCATATGATACTTTGTATACCCAAATAGAGACAACAGCATGACCAAAAACTTCCTCTCACTTCTGCCTACCAGTTTAATAATTGAGAGTGCATAATTCATATCAGCAGTATATTTGCCAATTCTATAATTGAACCTTGCTACAAATTAGTTGAGTAGAGTTGATGTAAAGACTGACTGACAGAAATTAAAACTGATCAGCAACATGTACAGTAGAGCCTCGATTATCCGACCCCCAATTAACCAACACCTTGGTTAACCGACTGTCCTAGTCAGCAAATTTCAAATGTCCGCTAGTGATGTGGCGCTACAATATTTGGCTATGTCTTGGCTACTTTAATATTATTTTTATGTNACTGCAAGTTTCCATACCATCCTGTTTTTTCATCTGGCTTTCTCCCATATTAATTATCCAAAACAAGTACAGGAACTGCCTAACTCAAATGTTATTTAGAACAATGCATCCAAATTATGACATTATGTACAACTGATTTCACAGCAATAGTTAGGAAATGCAAATTTCTCTCATTAATTGTGAAAATTAGTTTGAATTAATAAACAAATAATATAGCATATGATACTTTGTATACCCAAATAAAGACAACAGCATGACCAACAACTTCCTCTCACTTCTGCCTACCAGTTTAATAACTGAGAGTACATAATCCAGATCAGCAGTATATCTGCCAGTTCTATAATTGGACCTTACTACAAATTAGTTAAGTAGAGTTGATGTAAAGACTGACTGACAGTAATTAAAACTGATCAGTAACATATACTTAATGTTATTCTATATTGATATGTTCTACCAAATCACACCATTACTATTTTTCACAATGTTTACAAGGAATATAAAATATAATAAAAAATATCATAGAACTATAATCATATTTTATCAATATATGATTACTTGTTACACAACTAAAAAAAAGTGGACATTTTTAACTGGTTTCAATATTTTACTGAGGCATTGCATCTAATAAAAGGTTCTCTCTGAATGGAAAATTTTTTGGGGTTCTGAAGATTGTGAGTGACACATTTATTAAGATACTTTTTGTTTCTTCAATATAATTTTAACATGTAAATACTATCAACCATTTTTAATCAACTGTTTGCATTCTCAAATAAAGTTAACTTTTTTTAATCTATTATGAACAAACTAAACATTTATAATAATAAATAAAATCTAAAGTAACTTAAAATTAATGTAGGTTAATAAAAAAGTTTTAGTGCATAATGTTGATTAGCTTTCAAAAGGAGGCATCCATCTATAAAGTCCCAATTTGACTTGAATATCTCTTATAATAATGAAATAAGTCAGATGAAAATTATTGTAATCTAATAAAATCTGTAAAAGAAATACTTACACAAATTTATAAGGAGTGTCTCGAAGTCTAGTTGAATCAAATGGCTCATCATTATATTCTAAGTAGAAATTATAGTGGACGGTAACGAATGCTTTATTTGGCAATTCTATTCCAAATCCTGTCTTTAATTCCTAAATAATAGCATCATAATTTTAGTTTATGAAAAAAATTTTAAAATTTTGACAAAAATATTTTTTGAATACAACAGTAATTGAAATGGTCTAAACATTTGCATGTTGAATTTTCTATACTGCCAAGAATATATACAAAACTATTTTAAAATACTATATTTACATGAATGTAAGATGCACTTATTTCAAGTTTTAGCATCTATTAAAATATCATATGTCTTAGATTCAATGTATTAGATCATAATTAGCATCCTCTAGTGCCATGTGTCTTATTTCTCTGTCACTAACTCCATTGTATCACTTTAATAATTTTATTATACAAATATTCATAATACTAAATATCTGAGGTCAACTTAGCTTAATCTCATTAGTCTATTACAGTAGCATCATGTATAGTTGGATGAAAATTCCAAAAGTTATGCAGCACTCTTAAGAAATTTAAATCATCAGAAATGCAACATGACACTAAGAATAACTGCACATGAAAAGATGCAAGTATCAAATCCAGTGCGGATTCAAAACAGCCTAAAAGAGTGAAGAGCTTATGACTTTGATGATATGGAAGACAGCGACATATGACTTATTTTTGCTGTGAAATATATATTCAACAAATTTATATCAATAGAGTCAGTTCTATTGACAAACTTGTCTAGAGTTGTATATTTTTCAAAAAATTTTTGGGTGCATGTATAAAAATTAAAGTGCATGTTAGATTCAAGTAAATATAGTAAGTTATAAATATTACTATAACAACAGAATAGAATATGGATGGCAAACTTTTTCGAGTTTGCATGCCATATAATGAGTATAATTATCTTTTAAAATGTTTGTGTTTGTCAAAGGTTTAGGTTTCGAATAACAAATGTACAAATAAAACATAAATGCTTTAATTAGAATATTATGTAAAAAAGCTGATTGATAAGACATGATAAACCAAAATTGCGTGATGTGTTACATGCCGGATGACTTCTCCTGCATGCCACAGATTTGCCACCTGCAGAATAGAATACAGTATATATATTACATTTCATTTCTGGCTCTGTTATATATAACAGAGGAAAAGTATGACGATCAGTCGAAAAGTGAACCCTAAAGATTTTTACATTTTTGGACTCAGGGAACCTTGAAATGTCAAGAAATGCAAAACATTTGGGGATTTTTCCATTTGTATGCATTTGTGTGTGTGCATGTGCATGCATGCAGAGCACAATTTTGTTTCCCACATTAAAGCTTAATAACCCATGCTTTTTGTTGGAATTTTCTGAAATTTTTCAGGGAGGTTTGTGTATTGGGGGTTGATGCTATTAAATTTAGATTGATAAAGGTCAAGAGGATAGGGAGATATAGGGGGTCGTGTGTCATACCTCAAGGTGGTCAGACATAATGAAGATTTTACTCATTATTTGCATTTACAATTTCTTTTATAAAACTGCCACTACTCTCAAAATGAAGCTTTTTGCCATTTTATAATTATTAATTATATTAAATGTTGTTGCCAGGTAAGTTAAGCAACTCATTGCTGGATTTTATATTAATAGAAACAAAATGAGTAAATCCTTGCTTGAAAGACAGTGAGTTGCTTTATCAGCATTTCAAACAATGCTCCATGATCTACATTTGCAATTATGTTTCATAATCATTTATCTATACTTGACTTGAAATTTTGAATTACACCTTGACCCAAAGGTTGAGTTAAGTGATATTTGGTGGTAGAAATATAATCTCCATATTTATGTCTGGATGTGATGCAGTATTGTCAACAAACAAAAGCACTTTCTTGTTTTGGTGCATTTTCCTGTTCAGTTATTCCAGCCACTTTGTCATAATTTCTATCATCATCTAGGACTTTGTTTAATTCTCAATTTCAAATTTTGTAATGTCTATATTCTTGAAAAAAACTTTGTTTGGTAGCCTTTCTAATTAGCAGGGATTGTGCATAACAGAACTATTATAGCTTAATCGTTCTTTTGCTATCAAACCATATTTCATTCTTGAAGCACAAACTTTTGCCCAGGAGAGCACAGAACTGTTGTTCTGTGGCTTTGATCATAATACAGTAGCACATTGAGAAGCTAAGGTTGCTTTTGTTATCACTGGTTATTTATCTAAAAATATTTTGAACAACAGTTCTGTTTTAACAGAACTGTTGTTCAAAATATTTTCAGATAAACCTTAGCTTCTCAATGTGCTACTGTATTATAATCAAAGCCAAGACAACTCTCACAAACAACTTTAATTTGATAGTATGTTGCTTTCTTTAATTCTCCTAAAAAAAGGCAAATGCAGTGCATAACCTGATGAAACGAATTTATGATGATATGCATTTCAAATGTCTTTAGCACTACTATCATCCATTTCTATAAATTACACATTAAGACTATAACCTATTATAACTATCTGTTTACATTTAATATTTTTTTTTTACAAACTTTAACATACATATAATCCCTTTTGATGAAATTTCTCATAGGAAGAAGATTAATATCTTACTTTTTCATGTTGTTTGTGTTTTAAATTCACAGTTCAGATAATTCCTAATTATTGTATATCCAAACTGATTAAAAATTTTTAGGTTTTAAAAAATTTTTAAACTCTTCATTGTTGAACTTTCTATAAGATTTTTTTTTACTCTTTTAGGAAGATTTAAAAAATGTTTTTATTAATTTTATTTATGCTAGGTAATCCAATAGTTCAATAAATGTTAACCAGCTTGTAATTAAAATTAAAAAATTTTTTTAAAAAGTAGGCAAATTTATAAAAACAAAAATTAGTGAAATTACTAAACAAAATTAAAAAATAAATTTAAATTTGATTACCTTTTGTGCAAAACAACACTAAAACAATTTCTATAGTGATTGCAAAAGGAAAAAGTTACAATTAATTAAAAAAACGGTAATAAAAGGTTAAAAAAAAATGTTGGCAAAATTAAATATATAATAATTTTTATTTATTTATCATCATAAAAACTAAAACACGATTCATACTAAATAAATTAAACCTAAAAATAATTAAAACTCTGGCCTTTTCACCAAAACCAAAATTAATTAAAATTAAAATCAAATCAATTGAAAATTAAAGCAATGTTTTTGAAAATTGTTTATAAGTTGTTTTCAAATTTTCAAGTTGTAAAACAAATTAATTTTTAAATTTTTTTGTGTGTGGCAGTGACAGAACATTTTGCTTTCAATATACATACAGATTTTATATTTTTTTATTTTTATTTATCTTTTGGCAATTTTAAATCACATTTTTATTTTTGTTGCTAAGACAATTTTGAAATTTTGAAATTATAGTACTGGCCCACCAGTGGTCAAGCAGTCTTCATTCCCTGAACACTGGGAGTTTGGCCTCGCTTGGACGGGCTGGCCAAGTGGAGTTTTCCGGGTTTTCTCCACATCAGTAACACTTAATAGGGCTAATTTCTAAGGATGCACCGATAAGCAAAATGGCCGATTACCGATTAATCGGTCACGCATTATCGGCCGATACCGATTAATTGGCCGATTAGTGTTAATAATTAATTACGGACGGCTGGATGGCCGAGTGGCCAAGGTGGCAGCCCACCGCTCTGGGGGATCCGGGATCGAATCCGGACGGGTCACGGAATCCCCAGTAATTCTTCGGGGGTGGTCCGTTCGGATATGTCGGGTCCCGTCCCTCACCACCCGGTCACCCCATTGTGGGCTTGGCCGAACCGATAATGGGCCTGCCATAAGAGGCCTTCTTAGTGCCCACAGGGCGAAAAGAGTATTAAAAAAAATAGTTAATTATATTATGATTATTATTGCATGTAATTATATATTCTTAATAAAAATATAAAATTTCACATGATAAAAATAACTTTATAACAACTTGTTATAAAAATAATTTTCAATATGAAGCTATTTTTTCTTTTTCAGATGTATTAAATTAAAATGATAAATTATTATTTTGATAAACTTTTAAATTTTAATTAATATCTAAATCCAAACCCCCCATGGCTTCCAGTATTGCTTGGAAATTTTTTAAGAAAGATAAAAACNATTATTTCTTTTTTCAAAGAGTGCTATTCCCACTTTGTAACTATTAAATTTGACAGTTGCAAAGATTTTTATTTTAAGGTTAAGCATAAATAGAATGTTCTTTGATTGAATACAAAACCAAAACCATTTTAAATATTTACAATTTCTGAATTAAATCTTAAAATATAGTTTATAAAAATAAAAGATTCCTTAATAACAACAACAGTAATTTGAAAACTAACCATATAAAATTCTTTGAAGTTTAATAGTTTTTTTGGCTTGATAAAAAATATATATGCATACAACCAAATAAATATTAATCAAAATATTGCTTACTTTTTTAAAAATTTGATTTTCTACAAGTGGTGTCATTGTTTTCATCATCTTTTCAAAAGGAGTTTTAACATCAAAATCATCATTATTATTTTCATCATCATTTTCATTTTGAAAATATAAACATTCTCGATTTAAAGCTTTCAGAAGTTCTTCATTATTGAAATAATTCAAATTATTTTCCTCAGGAACATCATCATCATCATCATCTTTAATACAGAATTCTGTTCCTGAAATTAATTTCCTAAGAGAAAAAAATATATATATATAAATCAAATCTTTTTAATAAACAAATACTTTCACATACAATATACTCATAGAAATGGCATATTCAGAGAGTTTAAATCAAGTAAAAAAATTACTGACTATATATATAGGAATCAAAGTTGCCAATTTTCAGGGGTCGATTTCTCCTCCTCCAAACACCTAAAATAAATAATTTTGAACATCTCATTCAAAAGAAATTTTTTTTATATAGTGTGCAAATTTTTTTTCTATGAAGGGATTGCAAAATGTAAGCAATCGAACTGTGTAAAAATCACCAAAAATGTTGTATTTTCTTCATCCAGCACTGCAAAGGCTACAGAAAAAAAGGTCTACATAGCTCAAATTTTAAACAAGCCTTTCTCATTATCAGTGGGTACTCATGAAACTTCTGGGTCAATACATCAAAGTTCATGGTGTTCCCCATAGGACTATTTTACTTTTATCACTTAATTTCATGCTTATAATGATAAAATTACACTGAAATAAATGATTTTCATTCAAAATGTTATGCAAAATAACAAAGGCCAAATTTATGCAAATTAAAAACTTTTACCAACAGATTATATTGAAAGCATTTGATTGATAGCAGTCACCGATCTCCAACCAAATTGTATGTCATTGTCTTAAGTCTTGATGTAATAACACAATCATTAACCAAAAAAAACACTGATATCCGACTTTTGATTGGGACTAGTGGGACAAAAATATCCGAGATTAAAAAAATTGCACTAAGTAAAAAAATATGACAATTTAGATTACAGTCAAATTTCTTTTTCGAATTTAGGAGTTTTTCTTTGGTAAAGCAAAATGTAGGAAACAATAATACAGGTAAAAACCTTGTGGGTACTGCTTCAAAGCACCAAGCTTATCTTTACCAAAGAAAAATGTCTAAGAAATTTGACTGTAATCTAAATTGTCATATTTTTACTTGGCATAATTTTTTAACATCTTGAATGTTTTTGTTTGGATATATTAATGATTTAAGATTTAAAATCAAAAAATTATTTTGAAAAAATAAATATACTTAGCAGTGGCAGTTTGTGGCATCTAATATGGGGGCACTGTTGCAGGAGGATGCTAGGCATACAACACTAATAACATCATTTTTATTTTGCATAGTTATGATCAGCATTGGTTTTGATTAATTTCCAGTTAATATAAAAGAAATCAGTGGTGGCTGGTAGCATCTGATATGGAGGTGCTCTCACAGGAGGATGCACAATTTGGAACGAGAATTATTTTGATTGGGACTAGTGTTGATAAAAATATTAATTTTAACTGGAAATTAATCAAAACCAATGCTGATCATAACTATGCAAAATAAAAATAGTCTTATATATATATATATAAGACTAAGGAACATTATTATTAAATATAACAAACCATGCTGATTGCAAAGTTTTTGACCAGTTCCATAAACGACAAATGCCATTTCTCAACAAAAACAGAATTTAAACTAATGAAGGACTTCGTAAAAGGACAGAACTGAAATTGTTTTCTCTATTGCTTTTATCTCCTAATCACTTTAAATAATCATTTTATTCACACATGCAAAAGTTTATTTGTAATAAACACATTCAATAACCTTATATAAATCAGGACACATCTTAACTCAACAAAACTTTAGTTGAACTCTAGCCAATGTTTTCAGCCCTTTCAAAAGCTTTCACCAGGCTGTTACTTATGGAACAATCTTTCAAACATAATGAACAATTACTTTTGTGACACTGTCACAATGCCAGGCTACAATTACTAATGTAAAAGAAGTTGTCTGTGTATGTGACTTCCTTCTTTTAACTCCTGCAATTTTTGTCCACTCCAGGTGAAATTTTGTTTTGTTGGCCTTTATGTTACAACAGATAGTAAAACTACTTAATCTGCAGAAATATTAGCAACTCTTCTTGAATTTCTTGAAATCTCTACTCCTCTCAATTCTTCAATCTCTACTTTCTGATAAAAAGTATTCAGTCTTGCTTGACAGGGGAATTTCTAGTTTTTGATGAGACTATGTCTTGTCTCTAAAATCACGCTGCTGTCAATGGCTGCACACCTTAGAGGTATGAAGGAGTACATGTCAGGAGTAGCAATTTGGCACAGAGTATTTGGTGCCCAAATCATGTGCACATAAAATAAACCAAACTTGTAGGTAGTTAGGGGGCCGAGAACTGGGTCAAAAGAAAATACAAAATGCTGAGACTATACAAACAGGCAAGAGTAAAAGATTTGTGCACATGTTGCACATGCTTTCTGAGACATAGTTTCATCCCAAAAATGGCTTTGCCATTTTACTTATTATTATTTAAAAATTATTAAATTATTTTTAATAATTTTTTAAATTTCAAATATGCTCTCCACTTCAAATTAGTAATGTCTTGTCTCTGTACATCTTATTTTTTCTATTAGCAATAGAAATGTGCCAGTCATCTATCTAACTCCTTTCAAGAGAAAATTTTTGAATTGAAATACATGACTTCCAGTTAATACCAGAAGTTCATATATAGTTAATTGGGGGTTCCTGCCCCTAATCTTTCCATATCTGGTTTTGGCTTTTATCTATCTAACTCTGTTCTCAAGATTAAGAAGAAAGGAACAATCGAAAGAGTGGGAATTTATAGGTCTACAATTTTTTCAAATTACAGCCCAATTAGAACTTTGAAATTGTATATCATGCAACAGTGAATCGAACTATGTTTCACAATACCATTGGTTGAAATTAAATTACCTAGAACAATTTCAATAACCATCACATTACTAGTTATTAACAAAATCAATAAGATGAAATCATTCTATAAATTCAACTACTCAAAACTGGATATACATTAATTAATAAACATTGTTTATAAATCATCCTATAATATTGAAGTTGTTCAGATTCACTGTAGTAATTTAGGAATCTTGTAGTGTTCTCCAGGCCTTGGATACATTACCTTCTTCCTTACAGTCCACTGAATTTCCTTATATGTTTTGATTTATAAATCTCTAAAGCTTTAATTAATGTATTTTAGTTGAGTTTCTCCTTTAAAAGGTCTGATAATTCTTGCTTCATCCCATTTTACAGATAACATACCATAAAACAGGAACATTGTCCATGGCATATGTAAAGTATGCTACGGAGGAAGATAGTATACTTAGCAGATGCCTTGGACAATGTTCCTTTTTTTATCGTAGTGATTATCACTAAGTATATGTAATGTCGTCATTATATATATATATATTTCATATTGTCACGTATCGGTGTGTGTTGTAATTTTTTTCCATAAATATGCATCACATCTTGCGGTGTGGTGGTACATGCTCGCAATTGGCCCCTGCGCTCTGACGTGTGTTACCATGTCATGTACATGGCGCGGGATATAAATGGAGGTACCTTTTTTCACCTGGATCGTGTCCGGTCTGCAAGAGAAGAATCGAATTGAAGTGCGAAAGGAAAGAGGAAGGAAGGAACAACCACGTGGAAGTGGAAATCAGCGTACCAAGAGAGAATTACACGGAGGGCTCAACTATCATCATCCATGTAAGAATATTGTATTAGTCCTAACCTAAAAGATCCCTGATTGTCGCGTCGTGTAAGTTATGTTAGATCGTTTTTCTGTTCTCATGTTGGGCTAGAAAGGGTGACGGAATTCCCATCTATAACTAAAAATGTAAATGAACCTCAGAATTACATCGTTCTCTGATTAAATCTGTTTTGTGCCTTATCTTTTTGTGCAGTCCTTATCATTCTTACCCTCACTTTCACACTGTCGTACTTCGGTATGCTACAGCACAACATTATGGTATGCTAATGTTACTTGATTCTATTCATTAATGATCTTGCCATGGCCTCAACATAATGGACTATAATGTACTGTACATCTATGCAATTGCATGATCTATTGCATGAGCTACTGATACCAACATTTATTTATCCTCTTTGTATTTATCCTAAATACAAAATGTTTAGGAATGGCACATAATTTAAACTGTAAAAAAATACCAGGACTGTATAGGATACCACTTAAGGATGATCCAGGCACTCACTAGGTATGCTATGGAGGAATAGCTATATGTAAAATGGGATGAAGCAAGAATTATCAGACCTTTAAGGGAGAAACTCAAACCTAAACTTTAGAGATTTATAAATCAAAACATACAGGAAATTCAATGAACTGTAAGGAAGACAGCAACATATCCAAGACCTGGAGAACACTACAAGATTCCTAAACAACTACAGTGAACCTGAATGACTAATATTATAGGATGATTTTCTTATTTTGTTTCATTTTTGTCTTATGATTTTGTTAATAGTAATATAATGGTTATTGAAATCATTTTATGTAATTTAATTTTGTCAAATGGCAATGTGAAATGGAATTTGTAATTGATTTGATGTTGTATGGAATTCAATGTTCTAATTATATTTGAAAGATTGTTTCATAAGTAATGGACTGATGACAGCCTTTGAAAACATCTGAAAATGTTAGCTGAAGTTTAATTAGAGTATTTGTGGAATAATAATAAATTAAACATCCACAAATAGTGTTGCCAACTTTTCAAAATTGCTGATCCAGACGGCAGGTCAGGTTTGTTCGAACAGAAGTTCTTGAGGCATGCGCAATGTCATTTTACAATGTGAAGAATAACGTGCTAGATCAGTGTTTCTCAACCCAAAACTCATCGTGGAGCAGAAAATATCTGCTTTTTTTACACGGACCAGTGACAATATTATTTTTAATTGAAAAAATCTTGAACTTGATAAACACCAATCTATCCCTCTGTCATACCAATCACACATACACATGTGCAGTTTTCCTTTCTCCCGACTTATTTAAATATATATTTTTAAAGTTTTCACAGACCGGTCAGATTAGAGTTGCAGACCAGTGGTTGAAAAACACTGTACTAGATAACTTAGCCTGTAGACGTGTATGATCGTACTTGAAAAAAAAGGGGGGGGTCGATAGGTTGCGTGACACATGTCGGCGTAAACAGATGACACACGGCAGAATTGCAGATGAGATGCAGTGGGTGTGAGTTCTTTCGCTGTTAAAACAGTGTAAATTTGTAAAAATATTTGGAAGAACTTTTTCACAATTTATACGAAATTCCCGAACAAAATTAATAGTTCACCCGGACAGTGAGTCAATTCCCTGACTGTCCGGGTGAAAACCGGACGGGTGGTAACACTAGCCACAAACCATACTACAAATACATTCATTACACAGACAGTATTGGGAAAGCAACATGCACAAAATGTATGACAACAGCCATAATCACATAAAATGATTTACCACAACAGACCAGACATAACACTCATTGACAAACACAATCAAATCACATATATTATAGATATATCCATTCCAAACACTCACAATGTACAAAGCACATGCATTGAAAAAAATCAGCAAGTACACAGAACTCACCCAGGCAGGCCTGGGAGTGCCATTTTCCCCCTCTGTAAAGTGAGAAAAGTGAGTTGAAATAAAAAGTGAGTGCAATAGTGACAAAACGAAGTGAAAACACGTTTCACTCAGCAAAATAGCAGTAAAAGTTATTTTCTTTTTATTCTGTTATGGTTAAACACATTTTAAAAATTTCTGTATATACTGTAATACAGTAGCCACTTGTTATATCGCACTTTCTTGGTCCCCCAAATTTTAAGAGCATTTGAGTCAATAAATTTAAAATTACCAATTGCCACTGAATTTCTATTTCCAACGAAATGCAGTATTTTTCTACTATTGTATCTTTCATCTTCATGGTAGTTTCAATACCACTGAAGATGAAACAATAAATTCGTTAAAATCTACATATGCAGAACAGGTGGATAGATCGATTATCATTTGTTTCCTTTTGATATAAAAGTTGTTTATTTATTAGTTTTAAGTAGTCTCCTCATTTACAAGTTTCTGTGAATCCGAAATTTCACACCTTTATGTGAATTAACGGTATTGCGTCAATTCACATAAAGAAATTTCGAATTCACGGCATAATGTGTAAGGAAAAAGATTTCTATAATTCTGAATGAAAAGTACTGAAATTTTTATACAGTAGTAACTTTATTTTGCCTTTTAGAGAATTTTTACTCTGTAATTTTATAAATTTTGATGTTCTATTATATATTCAGTATTTATTTTTTAAAATTTTCAATTACAGCATTTATAATTTTTATTGAAAAAATATAAACTATACGAATTTTTAATAGCGATTTACATAGTACTGTATAATAAAATTGTAATTGATGTTTTTATATCGACAGTATTTGTCTTTCAATGTCATTGTTTGCCCGGATGGCCAAGCGGTCAAGGCGACAGCCTACCGCTCTGGGAGACCCGGGTTTGAATCCGAACGGGTCGAAAAATCCCCAGAAATTTTTCGGGGGTGGTCCGTTCGGATATATCGGGCCCCGTCCCTCACCACTGGCAGCAACGTTGTGGGCCTGGCCGAACCCATAATGGGCTTGCAAAAAGAGGCCCTCTTAGTGCTCACAGGGCAAAAAGAGTTAAAAAAAAAAAAAAATGTCATTGTTAAAGAAACAGTAATGCTAAATGTATCGATGTTTACGTAAACATCAATTAATACGATATAACCACGAATAAAATTCAGGATTGAAAAACTAAGCTTATTTTATATCAAAAACACATGCTGATGAAAGAATACAGATTCCATAGCGTGTATAATCTGTTTAGTAAAAGCCCAGAATTTTTATTACTAGGTTATATCGTGTTTTTTCTCTATCTCCCGACAAGCGCGATATAACGAATGGCTACTGTATTTCCAATAAACCATGAATACGTAAAAAGTCTTTGTTTCTGTAAATAATCAGTCATGAAAGATAATGTTCTTTTATTAAGATTATTCTGGATGTTTTCAGCTTCCTCTTGCTTTTGAACACTTAACACTAATAAGCATCACACGTGCTGCTCATACTTCATTCATGTTCTTGCTGTTAATAGCCTTCTCCAGTTTTTTTTTTTTTTTTGCTGCTTCTAACAAAACTTGTTCTACATTTTTCTGGTTGCTTTCTGACCCGCCCACTTTTATGGAATTTTTTCAGTTTTAAGTATTTTTTATCCTTTAATTAAGGATAAAAAATACTTAAAACTGAAAAAAAAACGAAAGAAACGCGTTTATTTTGAAGAAAAAGCTTCGAAGTTTAAGTTCCTTTGTCTCGCCTTTCTGCGAAATTTAACACCGATGGGTCATTGTTTACACAACTGGATGACCTTGAGAACAGCTGGAGTCGGATTTTTCGGGGCATTCTCATAGACGTCTCGGGAGGACAAGGGTTTAAAGTAGGGTGACTACTAACTAGGCCTATATAGTAATACCTCGACTTACATGAACCCGGAGTTACGCGATTTTCAAATCTCGTTGATTCGTCTTTTGTTTGAACCCCACGCAACTCTTGATTACTCCCCCCCCACACACACTATTGTTCNCCGACCCCCCTAATTAATTAAATTTATATAAAATAAATATTAATTAAAAAAATTTAAAAACTTTTGGAGGTCGTTTTTGACATCAGAAACTAACTTTAAATAACTTTACCGAAGGAAATTCCGTGCACTACAACTTTAGTACGATGAATTAAATTTGATAAAAAAATTCCATTAAAAAACAATTAAGCCTTAATCGAGCCTTACTAAAGGCTAATTAAAATCGCGATGAAATTTTTTCGCGCGGGCAAAAAATTTTGAAAAAATCTGGGGACCTAAATTCAAAAAAAAAATTTTTCGGGGACCCGTCACGCCCGGATTTTTGTAACGCTATGGGACTTGCTCGAGTCTGACTCGAGCATGGGCAGGAAGGGATCAGCTGCAGTTCCATAATCTTCATGTTACAAACAGCTTTCTTTTGTTGTTCTTCAAAATGTTTCTGTGCTTCTAGTTCTGCTCTTTTTTCTATTTCTCTTATTCTTTTAACTTCTTTTCATTTTTCAATTGTTCTTGATAATTTCTATGCGCTGAGGGAGCTAATTTCAGTAGTCCTTTGTAATGGGTATAAGGTGTGGGCTTTGGTCATACTTGTTAAGTCCCTCCTTAATCAAAAGTGAATTAAGTATTCTTTCCAACACTGATGCTCTATCAGGAGAAAGTGCCTGGCGTGAGATTGGCCCTTTCTCTCATGGGAATGGGTATTTTCAATGCTGATTTCACCAATTTGGTTATACTGGGATATTTATCAATATCAGAAACTGTTTATTTTTTAATGCTACGAGATGTGTAAATATTGATTTCAAAATAAAATGATAAATCTGAAATAAATATATTTCAAATAAGTAAAATATTTTATTAATGATTTCATAAATAACAAGGAACTTTTTCCTGCAGATGAATAAAAACCGATATCGTTGCAACGTTGTTAACCTTTTGGGAAGCCTGTGAAAATTTCTCACAAGCAATCACGTGTTGTACTTTTTACAACACTTCGAATCTTTTAATTTATTTGGTAAATTTTATATGTAAATATGAACTTACATTTACGTTTACTTTTTTAGTCTCTCAGTTAATGCACAATTATAATCGGCATAAGAAAAAAAATTAAGAAATGGATATTTCACAAGTAAAGTAATCACACATTTTATGAAAATAATACTTAGTCTACTATATAGAATAATTATACTTGTAGTCACTTTAAACATGCATTTAGGAAGATATAGATGTGATTTAGCGTTAACAATATGCTATGAAATCATTTGTAATAAGAGGAATTAAGTGTACATAGGTTATAGAAAATAAAAAAATCCTAACAACACTGAGCGGCAGTCGATTTTGAGTCCCCGCTCAGGGCAGAGTATTTTCTTCCAGAAAATTCTATTCCGATAGTCCGGTTATTCGGCATATTGCTTGGCTTTAAAATTATTTTTGATTTGTCCCACATCTTAATTAGACACGTGAAAATGACCAAAAAAAGGTGAGTACAAGTGAGAAAAGTGAGCGACTCCGAGGCCTGTATTTGAAAGCATCTGTCATGTTGAAGTAGAGGGCTTGCTGTGACGTCACATACATAGATCCAAGGTCACGCTAACAAAACCCGCGTTTCTTTATGCAGCGAGTGTAGCGAAATGACATCACGAGCAGTGTTGGCCAATTAGAAACCAGTTTCAATGCGTTCGCTCTAAAGCGCTTCTCGAGCGCTGCATAAAGAAACGCGGGAAATATACGGGATCTGACTTGTAATATATAGCCCTTGGGCCAAACCAGTTTCTAAATGGCCAACGCTGATCGTGACGTCATTTCGCTACACTCGCTGAAAAAACAAACGCAGCCACACCCTGTAAGGGAAAGTAGGCACCGCTGCCGCCCTGTGCATCCATCTTGCTGAGAAGAGAATTAAGGAAACTAAGCACTTCGTACTCGAAGTTTGAACGTCGTCAAATTGTTGGTTTCAACACTCAACTCTCGTGTTGAAAATTGGAATGTCCCGTAAAAGGCTTAAGGCTGCTATACACCATTGGTTAATCCTTTGAGACTGCCTGTCCTCGAGGAACTTCCGAATTTCCTATCGCCCAAAAACGAAGAAAACCTCTCAGCAGAGGGTGGGGCAGCTTGCCCCGGGCGCCACTGGCAGAGGGGAGCCTAATGGTTTCCAAGAATAACAAAATTTGTTTCTGGAGGGGGAGGGGCGCCAATATAGTGTCGCGGCCCGGGTGCAGTTACGTTCGCTACGTCATTGTGTTTATTATTACGCCACTGATGTTTATTGGCAACAAATTCTATTAAAACTCGCGGGAAAAAGTATGCATAGAAGTCTATGGTGTAAATAGTAGTAGTAGTGGTTTGGGTAGCACTAATCACAAAATTGATTTTTCATACGAATAATTTTTTAATGGAATTATTTCATATCACAAAATTAATTTTTCAAGAGAAATCTTGG